>NW_007737365.1:27770-33485 GCF_000696425.1 Galeopterus variegatus | reverse complement strand
AGGGAACGGATGAGCAGACAGCAGCGCTTCGCTGCGTCTGCAGTCTCTCGGGGCTGGAGAGGCAAGAGTCAGGCTTCAGCGTTACCAAAGCAGCCCGAGCTTGCAGGGCAAAGATTCAGAGGAAAGGGAACCTCATAGAAGTGAGTCTGACATCCTGCAGCACTTTTTCCCCTGGAGACTTCTACAACTGCATGGAGCACAAGGACGTGAAGCCAAGCGACAGCTGTCGACTAAGACCCTTACAAGCAAAACAGAGCTTTATGGCAGTTTTGCAGTACTGAGAAATAAAAATGTAGTTTTAGGATCACTATTAGGAGAAGGGACTTGGTAAAAACTCAAAGCTTTTCATTGGTGCCCCTAAAGCATTCTGTCTGAAGAGAAAGTACAGGCCAGAAACTGACAGAAGAAAAATAAGCTTTCTCTGAAGGAAAATAACATCCCTCAAAACCTTCCTTAATTTTTTATACTCTATATCTGGCATTCAATTAAAAAATTATCAGATAACACATAAAAATATTTAAAATATAGTATATAATAATTTATAATATATAAAAATTATTTTAAAATATCAAACCCAAAGCAAGCGGAAGGAAGTAATCAAGATAAGAGCAGAAATCATTGAAAGTGAAAACAAAAAAGTAGAGAAATAAACAAGACAAAAAGCTGGTTCTTTTAAAAGATCCATAAAATTGACAAGCCTATAGCTTGACTGATGAGAGAGAGAGAGAGAGAGGATAGAAATTACCAACATCAGGAATAAAGCTCAGATATCACTACAGACCCCAGAGACATTAACAGGATAATGAGGCAATGCTACAGACAATTACGCATAAAAATTCAGCAAGTTATATGAAATAGACCAATTCCTCAAAGAGCATAAACTACCACCACTCATCCAATACAAAATAGGTAATTTGGATAGCTCTATAACTATTAAAGAAATTAAAGATGTCGTTTTAAAACTCCAGACAAAGAAATCTCCAGACACGAAGAATTTTACCAAATACTTAAAGGAGAATTAACAACAATTCTGCACAATCTCCTTCAGAAAACAGAGAAGGAAACACTTTCAAATTTGTTTTATTAGGACTTTTTTACCCTTATAGCAAAACTAGACAAAGACAATACAAAAATGGAAACCTTCCGACCAGTATTCCTCATGAACGTAGACATAAAATCTTCAAAATATAGAAAACAGAATCCAGCAATATATTTTTTAACATTGTTCACCATGACCAAGTAGGGTTTATTCCAAGAATGTAAGGCTAGTTCCATATTTGAACGTCAATTAATATAATCCATCACATTAAAAGGCTATAGAAGAAAAATCACATGATCACATCAAGTGACACAAAAAAAGGCATTTGAAAAATTTCACCACCCATTCATGATACAAACTCTTTGCAAACTAGGATTACAGGGTAATTTCCTCAACTTGATAAAGATCATCTACAAAAAGCCTATAGCTAATATTATGTTTAATGATGACAACTCCAAATTTTCTCCTAGTATTAGCAGTAACTAAGAGTGTCCACTCTTAGCACTCTTGTTCAATGTAATGCTGGAAGTTCTAGGCAGTGCAAGAAAGGAAGAAAGAGAAATAGAAGACGTCCAGATCAGAAATGGAGAAATATTTGCATATGACATAATTTATGTAAAAAACCTCAAGGAATCTACAACAAAATTCCGAGAACTAATGATATCGGGGGTAGGGTCCGGGTGGCCTGATAATCGGCCTCAACCCACCCTGTCCTCTTACCAGGTTCTTGAGTCCACCACAGGAAAGAATTCAAGGGCAGAGTCACAGTAGACAGGGAGAACAAGTTTAATGTAACAGATAAGAACTGCAGGTTCCACAGAGGGTGCAGCACAACTCCAGAGACTGAGCAGGGCCCACACTAAGTTTAACACAAATGCAAGTTCAGTACAAACATCAAATCTAACACAAAAGCAAGAAAAACATACTTAGAGTTCAGTACAAAGTGCAGGCTGGCTCAAGAGAACGAGCAGCCCCTTGCTGAAAGTAAGTTCAATACAAAGTGAAGCACACACACCTCAGCCAGCAAAGTGCAGGTTGCCTCCAGGAAAGTGAGCAGCAACCCTGCCTTCGGCTGGGATTCGGCCTCTATAGTTTCTTTATGTAATGAATATTCAGTTAAAGGGGTGGCTCCCAGTTACATGACATGTAGTCTTGCACATGCTCAGTGGGTCTCTTCCTGGAGTATGTTCATGGGTCAGACACTATCACACGCACCAGGCATATTCAACAATATTCTGTGCTCTCCATTGAGCATGCCCAGCCACTGGATTTGCATAAGCCAGCCCCTGTGCTCTCATTTTCCCGATGTTGGTGCTAAAAAGTCTAACTAGCAACAGTAACTTTCCTCCAGGGGAGAGCTCAGAGGACCGGTCCCAGACATCAGGGAGTGGCAGGAAACCCAGAGGCATGTCATGAAACCCCAGCCCAGGGAAACTGAGCACCTCCTTATCACTAATAGTGATTTCAGCAAAGTCTCAGGATACAAATGACACATAAAATCGATCGTCTTGTCTATGCACTAGCAATGAATATACAAAAACCAAAATTAAGAACACACTCTATTTACCATTACTCAAAAAGCAATATTTAGACATAGATCTAACAATGTGTGTACAAAACTTGTATAGTGAAAACTGCAAAATTCTAATAAATCAAATAATATGTAAATAAATGAAGAAATACACCAAGAACATACCATGAACATATCATGAGCATATGCTATGTTTATGACTGGAAGACTCAATATAGTAAACATGTCGATTCTCCCCAATTTTATCTATAGGTTTAATGCAATTTCTATCAAAACCTAAACAAGGCTTCTTTGTAAATATAGACAAAGTTACGCTAAAATTTATGTGGAAAGGCAAGGGAGCTCAAATAAAGCAAAAAGAAGACAGTGAAAGAGAAAACGATGAGAGGACTCACTCTACCCAGTTTAAGACTTACTGTGTTACCACAGTAATCAAAGCAGTGTAGGCATGTAGATCAATACATCAGATGAGAGAACCCAGAAACAGACCCACACAAGCACACCCAACTACTTTTTGCAAAGTTGCAAAGGCAATTCAATGGAGAAAAGTGGACTTTTTCAAGAAATGGTGCTGGAGTAATTGGACATCCATAGAATAAAAAATTTTTAAAAACCTCACATCTTCCACAAAATTAATTCAAACTCAATAATAGATTTAAATGTAAAACATAAAACTATGAACTTTTAGAATAAAACAGAGGAGAAAAATCTGCAGTACTTAGAACTAGGTGAAGAGCTCTTACATATAACACAAAAAGCATGATCCATAAAAGAAAAAATTGATAAATTGGACTTTATCAAAACTGAAAACTCTTGCTCTGTGAAAGACCCTACTAAAAGGATGAAAAGACTGACTACAAACTGGGAGAGAATAATCACAAACTATGTATCTGACAAAGGCATCTCATCTCGAATATATAAAGAAAGAATTCCTTAAAACTCAACAATTAAAAAACATACAATTAGAAAATACACAAAAAATATAAACAGACATTTAACCAAAGAGGATATACAAATGTCAAATAAACACTTGAAAATATATTCTGCATACTCATTAAACAAATGCAAATTTACACTATGGTAAGATGTTACCACACACCTATTGGAATAGCTTGAAGAAATAGTCATAATAGAAATGCTGGTAAGGATGCAGAGAAACTGGATCTCTCATACATTGCTGGTGGGAAGGTAAGATGGTATAGCCACTCTGGAAAATACTTTGGGTTTCACAATTTCTTTTAAAACTAAACATATTTACCATACAACCCAAGAATTTCACTCCTGGGCATTTATCCCAGAGAAATGAAAACTTACAGCAACATAAAAACATATAGAAGTGTTCATAGTAGCTCTTCTTGTAATCACCAAAAATCAGAAACCATTAAAATGCCCTTCAGTGGGTGATGGTTAAACAAACTGTGGTATATCCACAGCATGGAACACGACTCAGCAGCAAAAGGAACAAACCACTGCTACGTGCAACAACGGGATGGATCCCAAAAGAAATATGTTGAGTGACAAAAGTCAACCTCAAAAGATTGTATACTGTATGATTCCATTTCTATATCACTCTCAAAATAATGAAATTATAGGGAAAACTGACTAGTGGTAGCCAGACGTTAGGGATGGGGTGGAGAAAGTGGGTAGTGTAACAGTTTCGTGTCTTGAGTTGTAGTCACCGTGAGTGTATGGGCACATGTACATGTGCGATAAAATTGCACAAAACTACATCTACACACACACATTCACGCATACATGTGCCCATACACTCACACAAATTAGTGCATGTAAAACTGGTGAAATCTGAATAAGGCATATGGAGTGTGCCATGGTTACTTTTCTGGTTTTGATATTTTACTATGGTTATATAAGCCGCTTCCATTGAGGGACACTGGATGAGGGGTATATGAGAACTCTGTACTAGTTTTATAACTTCTGAGAATCTATAATCATCTCAAAATAAAAACTTAAGAAAAAAAGTTCTAGGACTAAAAATACGTAATAACTGAAACCACAATAAATGAGTTTAATAACATATTAAATGAAGAAAATGGGAGAATTTGTGTACTGAGGCACAGAGATCAAAAGGATGCAAAGTTCAGAAATGAGTATTAGAGATATATGGGACATGGTGAGAAGGCCTTACATGTATATAGTTGAGTCCCAGAATGAGAGGAGAGAGAGGATGGAGAAACAGCATTATTTGAAGTGATACTGGTTGAGAGTTTTACAAAACTGACAAAATATATTGTCACAAACTCAGAAATCCCTGTGCACCTCAAGCAAAATAAATACAAATAACATCAGCCTAGGTAAATAATAGTCACATTGCTGACTACTAAAGATAAAGAGATAATTTTAAGAGCATACATACAAAAAAGGCACGTTACCTTCAAATGATCAATGAAAGGACTGATAGCTAACTCCTAATAAAAACCATAAAATCTGGAAGATAATAGAATAAAACATTTAAACTGCTAAAAGAATATAACAGCTAATCTAGAATGCTATGCCCAGGAAAAAAAATCCTTCAAAAATAAAATGTGAGCAATAAGGCAAGAAAAGGAAATGAAACTCATACAGATTGTAAAGTAAGAATAAAACTGTCCCTGTTTGCAGATGGCATCATATTCTATGTAGAAAACCCCCAGGAGTCTACAAAATTAATCCTAAAACTAATAAGTGAGTTTATCAAGATCATGGGATACAAAGTCAACAAACAAAAATCATCCATAATTTTATGTACTAGTAATGAGCAAATAGAAACAAAAATGAAAAGCACAATACCATTTACAATAGCTCCAAATAAATAAAATATTTAGGTATAAATCTAACAATACATGTACAGGATCTGTATGCTGAAAACTACCAAACACTAGTAGAAAAAATCAAAGACATAACTAAATGGAAGACATACAATGTTTATGGGTTGGAAAACTCAGTACAGTAAAGATGATCTATAGGTTTAAGACAATTCTTATCAAAATCTCAACAAGATTATCTTGTTGATATATACAAGTTTATTCTAAAATCTATGTGTAAAGGCAAAGAAACTAGAATATCTAAAACAACATTAAAAAAAAAAATACTGTAGAACTTTCATAAGAAAAGGGAGGAATCTTGTGGCCCAGGGTTAGATGAAGAG
>NW_007737365.1:24204-27671 GCF_000696425.1 Galeopterus variegatus | reverse complement strand
TTATCTTGTTGATATATACAAGTTTATTCTAAAATCTATGTGTAAAGGCAAAGAAACTAGAGTATCTAAAACAACATTTAAAAAAAAAATAAATACTGTAGAACTTTCATAAGAAAAGGGAGGAATCTTGTGGCCCAGGGTTAGATGAAGAGTTTTTAGACATAACACCAAAATTTAAAACTTTCGTTCTGAGAAAGACCTTGTGAAGAGGATGCAAAGACATGCCACAGACTAAGGAGAAATTGCAGATTATGTATCCAACAAGAGACTTGTATGCAGAACATGCAAAGACCTCTAAACTTAGTTAAAATATATATATATATATTCCATGTGAAAGTGGGCAAAACCCGTGGACAGATACTTCACTAAAGAGGTGTGTGGGATAACACCTGCTGGAAACCAGATAGGATCAGAGATTTGAAGGCTCCAATGGTATTAAGACCTGCTGAATTTGAAATACTAGAACAAGTGAGCCAGAAACATGGCAACTGATAGATGTTCAGATGGGACGCTTGGGACTGAGACCTAAGGAGATGCTCCATCTTGTCAAGGAGCGCCTGGCTGAGTTGTTTGGATAAGACGACCAACGGATGTGAAAACATCAAGAGACCGAGAGTCCCGAGTATTGTGTGAATTACCTAAGAGGAGGTTGAGATCAAAAACGTGTCAGAAGTGACAGCAGAGGAAGAGACAGTGAACGTAGCACTAAATCTTCAGTGCACAGGAGGAGGCTGATGGGTGGCTGCCCGGGGAAAGGTAGCCCAGGGGCCTGGGCATGGGGGAGCTGCAGGTGTGGGCTCAGGTGGGAGGAAATGGCATAGAGTGGTGATAAGAAGCGAGGAGCTTCGTGTCCCTCCTGCAGGAGTCACCGGATAAGAGCAGCAGCCACCAGTTCCCGCAGACACTGCAGGAAGTGGTGTTGTCAATGGACAACCTGGTTTGTCCATTAGATCAATAAGGTGAAGGGAACATCTGGAAAGAGACTGAGGATTAGGGACACAGGCTGGCACTGGAGGTACATGGACAGCATTTGGAGGTCTGGGAGATGTGGGGGATTGGGCCAGCTCAGGTGAAGCGTGGACCATGCGGTACTATAAACCTGGTCATAACCTGGGTAGTGCCTGAGGGAGACGGAGCTGGGAGGCGTGACAGCACCATCTCCAGAGGGACGGTCAACGCAATTCTGGCCTCCGTGGGAAGATTGGGGACTGGTCTCCAAAGCACCCAGGTTGTTGCAAGCTCAGTTTATTTCAAGGACAAATTCAAAAGGTAGAAGCTGGAAGGGGGACCGATATGGATCTTCCAGCATTGACCCAATGCGGGTAAGCATTTTCCCAAAAAGGGAGAAAGCCAGAGTTGCAAGATGTAAGGATCACCCTGAGGCTCTAGTCATGGTGGTCCTGGGAAGTGTGAGGATTAAAAGCCAGCCCCTCACCCATGTGACAGTGGCATGTGGTTGTGAAATCTCAGGTATGACTCTGGCCCCGCCAGCTCCCAGTCTGGGAGAGACTCGTTTCCATGCCAAGCAGAATCTCTCAGGCGACTCTGTCACCAATAGGGGGCCACTCAGTGACTCAGCTGTATGCCGAGGTTTCAGTTGCAGGTCCTCACCATGAAGTCCTTAAATCCAAGGCCCTAAGTTCCTGGAACTGGCAAATCCCTCAGAACAGTCACCCTCGTTTCACGCTTCCTCTTTAATTCTCAGTGTCTTGGAATTTCCCCACTTTGCAGGAAACACCTCCATGTACTTACACAGATGTTTGCTGCCTTTACCAAGAATGTCCATCTGCGTGATAGCCAGATGCTTTTTCAACATATCTGGTCCACTGTATTTCCAGAAGCAAAAGTCCACTCTAGAGTTTTTGGCAGGCTTCAAAACGTTTCAGCATGAAGTACTGAGTCAGTCTCCATTGACAAATCCTTTCTCTATATTTATGACACTTTTTGCCTTATGTGTTGTGAGGCATGCACACAGTCCAAGGCCTCTATTTCTCCCCTTAGATCTTACCCATGAGCCATCCCCTCACTGTGTCCGTGAGACACTGGAAGGTGCTAGGGCTGGGGATGGAGATGAAACCCAAGGCCACTGCACCCCTGCTTTCTCTGCATTTTAAATCACTGAGTCCCTAAGGGAAATAGGGTCCTCAGGACCTAGGAAATATCTGCCGAGCTCCTAAAGATATTCCTAGGAGCAGGTCCTCAAAACCTGGCCCAGAAAATTGTGTTTGGGTAAAGGTGTCTTAACTAGGGTTCCTCTTGAAAGCAAATTCTGATGCAAGGATCTGGGAGGAAGTGGTCTGTTTGGAAGATGACCCCAGGAAGCAGAGGTGGGGGCTCGAAGAGGGACACACAGAGGTGCACACAGGGAGAGACAGCGAGTTGGTCACTGCTGTGGGGAACTGGGTCTGGGTCCCACCAGNACCCAAGGCCACTGCACCCCTGCTTTCTCTGCATTTTAAATCACTGAGTCCCTAAGGGAAACAGGGTCCTCAGGACCCAGGAAATATCTGCTGAGACCCTAAAAATATTCTTAGGAGCAGGTCCTCACAACCTGGCCCAGAAAATTGTGTTTGGGTAAAGGTGTCTTAACTCAGGTTCCTCTTGAAAACAAATCCTGATGCAAGGATCTGGGAGGAAGTGGTCTGTTTAGAAGGTGACCCCAGGAAGCAGAGGTGGGGGCTCGAAGAGGGAGACAAGGAGGTTCACACAGGGAGAGACAGCGAGTTGGTCACTGCTGTGGGGAACTGGGTCTGGGTCCCACCAGAACCTTCTGAGGAGGACACAGAAATCCTCAGAATTGTCCACAAGAGAAATGACTGATGAAATAAATCTCTATCCAGAGACCCCAGGCGTCCACTGCTGGAGGGTTCCCCTGGGTGTGTCACCCCTTCTGTGACTCCAGGCTCCCCACATGGGCACCTGGAAGCAGAGGTGGATCCAGGAAGATGTGGGGGCTACGAGGCATCGACTCGTGCACCCCATTTTTATCCAGCCCAATCCTGAGCCTTCACGGCAGGGGCCGCTGTCCTTGCCACAGTGTGCTTGACTCGCCAGGGTTAGGGCCGGCTCCCCAGGGGTATGATCAACGTTCATCATCCCCCTCGTCTGCCACTGCCACTTGCTAGCAGTCAGAGCTCCCTAGACTCGAGGGCAGCAGGTGTATCCCCATCTCTAGACAGCAGAGGTGTCGGAAAATGTGCAATGTGTTTTAAAAGCACACTTTGTTAGTGGATGCTCACGATCATTGAGAAGGTGCTTTTTCTATCCAGAAGGAAGAAGCCAAACTACATGAAGCACCTGTAGGTGTTTCCACCAGAAACGTGCCTGACCTGCCGTCACATGGACATCCCGCCCCCGATTCCCTGCAGCGGATAAACACAGTAGAAAAGGGAAGGAAATGAGCACAGTGCACTGTCCGTACTCCTTAAACTCCTAAGAAAATGAAACAGATGAGCCAGAATATCAGA
>NW_007737365.1:0-23432 GCF_000696425.1 Galeopterus variegatus | reverse complement strand
CAATGTGTTTTAAAAGCACACTTTGTTAGTGGATGCTCACGATCATTGAGAAGGTGCTTTTTCTATCCAGAAGGAAGAAGCCAAACTACATGAAGCACCTGTAGGTGTTTCCACCAGAAACGTGCCTGACCTGCCATCACATGGACATCCCACCCTCGATTCCCTGCAGCGGATAAACACAGTAGAAAAGGGAAGGAAATGAGCACAGTGCACTGTCCGTACTCCTTAAACTCCTAAGAAAATGAAACAGATGAGCCAGAATATCAGAAAAAAAACTTTTCTTTTGCTAAAATCAGATCTAATTGGGCCAAGATTCTACATCGTGTGATTTCGTGACCACAAAAGGAGCAGACACGCGCCTCCTGTTTCTTCAGATTGGGAGAGCTGAGGAGGCGGGCAGAGGAGAGAGCGGTGCAGGTGGGCAGGAGGGACGGCGTCTGAGAGGACGGAGTCCCCTGGTCTCCACTTAAAGAAAGCCGGAACCCAGTCTGTCTCTGAGCTGTGAACAATGCACGTCCAGGACCCGCAGACCAGGATACACTAAGTTCCTCAGAACCGCGGAGTGGATCCATGTACTGTGTCAGCTAGGGATGGTGACCCTGATAGGCAGTGGGACAAAGAAGTCACAGTGGTCTGTGCCAGTCACTGGGAATGCTCAAAGACGAGGGTGAATTCCGTCAAAGCAGGCCAAGCCGCAGGACTGAGTTGAGAACGCTCGCTTTGAGCCTTGAGCATGAAGCAGAGCTCACACCCTCTCTCCCGGTTTGGATTCCCGCGTGACTGCCAGCTCCGTGCTGTCTGGGAAGCCTGGCCTGGACACCGATCTTGCTGTCCACAAGATGCTTTTAATGCACTTAGCATTCTTGCTCAGTGATGACCCATTAGAATTTGTTGTCCAGGAAGAGTAACAGCTGTAATTGGCAAGCTGGTGTATTAGTCAGTTTTGTGTTGCTATAAGAGAATACTTGGAACTGGGTAATTTATAAAGAAAATGAAATTTATTGCTTATAGTTTCTGAGGCTGGGATGTCCAAATCCTTCTGGTGGTGGCAACAGTGACCTAGGGGTCTCACACTGCAAGATGGTGGAAGCAGAGAGAGCAGAGAGAAAGACAGACAGACTCTCCTCTTCTTTTAAAGCCCTCCGGACCACGCCCCTGACCACCATTATTAATCCACTCACTACTGTAGGGTCCTACAATCCAATCACCTCTTTAAGGCTCCACCTTTCAGTTACCATAATAGGATTTCCCACCCTCCCAGCAATCACAGTGGGGGCCAAGTTCCTAATACATGAAACGTGGGAGACAATTCAAGCTTCAATTAATTTGGGGGGGACATAATTCAATCCACTACATTCCCTGGCTGCCCAAAACTCATGTCCTTTTCACATGCAAATACATTCATTTTATCCCCAAAGTCTTAACTCGTTTCAACTCTGTAGTGGATTGAACTATGAGGGCTTTAAAAGAAGAGGAGAGTCTGTCTCTCTTGGTCTCTCTGCTTCCACCATCTTGCACTGTGAGACCCCTGGGTCACTGTCACCATGATCAGATGGACTTTGGACTTCCCAGCCTCAGAAACTGTAAGCAATAAATTTCATTTTCTTTATAAATTACCCAGTTCCAGGTATTTTGTTATAAGTAACAAAAATGGACTAATACAAACTCAAAAGTCCAAAGTTCAAAGTCCCATCTGTGAAATCAAAACTAAATTATCTACTTCCAAGATACAATGGTGGGACAAACATAGGGTACGTGTTCCTGTTCCAAAAGGGAGAAATAGGCCAAAAGAAAGGGGTAATGTAACAGAGAATCCTGAGCAATACCAACGCCATCTTGGATAGATGCTCCATTCTCATGTCAGACTACACCCCCTGCATGAGAAAACATTGACCTTCTCACAGAAACAAAAACTGTTGCTTAGAAACAGGGACCATACACAGTGAACTGTTACATGGGAACAGGAACCACACACAATGAAAGTTTTTATGCTTCATTGCTTTAATTGCTCATTCTGGCTTCTGTAACCTAGCTACCTAGCTTGCTTTGTGCACCTGGACAAACCCATGCACCAACAGAATGTGGTTTTTGCCTTTATAAACTCCACAAAACCAAGGCTTGGGGCTGTTCTCCCAAAATACCTAGGGCAGGCAGTTGCTGGCTGGCTAATAAAGACTCTGTTAAAATTAAGTGTTTGGTTAATTAATTAAGTGTTTGGTTCCTTCCCTGGGCAACAACCTCACAACAGTAACAGATCCCAAACAAGTCTGAAACCCAGGACAGCAGACATTAAATCTCAAAGCTGGTGAGTCAGGTACCTTGACTGCATGTTCAATGTTCTCTGCACAGTGGTGTGGGAGTTGGGTCCCCACGTTCTCTGGCAGCTCCACTTCTACGGCTTTCCTGGTCTCAAGTAACGCTTTAGCTCTCCCAGGCTGGTGTTCCTCTCTGGTAGCTCCACAGGTCTGGAGTCTCCATGGTGGTCCTGCTCTCACGGCCCCGCTAGACATGGTACTGATGGGTTTTCTCTGCTGCAACTCTGACCCCACATTTCCACTTGGCATTGCTCTAGTGAAGGTTGTCTATGGTGACTCCACCCCTATGGCAGATCTCTTCCTGGGCCCCCAGACTTTTCCATACATCCTCTGAAATCGGGGTGGAGGCTCCCAAGCCTCCACAGCTCTAGCATTCTGCAAGCCTGAAGATCTAACACCACGTGGACGCTGCCAAGGCTTCCAGCTTGTATTTTCCAAAACTGCAGGTCCAGCCACACCTAGGGCCAATTTACCCATGGCTGGAGTAGCCAAAGCAGCTGGGGTGCTGGTGTGGGGAGCAGCTTCCCAAGGTGGCCCTGGACAGTGAGCCCCTAGAGGGCACCTCAGGCCTGTTTCCCAAGACCATTCTGTCTCCCTAGGCCTTTGGGCCTGAAATGGAAGGGTTGGCCCCAGAGGCTTCTGCAGTGCCTTCAGGGCCTTTTCCCCTTCTTTTGATAACCCTTTCTTTTGTGTTAATCTTAGTACCATTGAATTTCCTTCTGAAATGTTCCCTGCTTCTCTACCACATGGCCAGGCTGCAAATTTTCCAAATCTGTACACTCTGCTTCCCTTTTAAATTTTGACTTTACATCATGCCTTTGCCACCATATCTTGGTGTGGGCTGTTACAAGTAGCCATGCAGCTTCTTTAATGATTTGCTGCTTAGAAATTTCTTCTGCCAGATATTCTGGTTCACAACTCCTAAGTTCCAACTTCCATAAAGTCCTACGGCATGGACACAATGCAGCCAAGTTCCTTGCCAGTTCACAAGCGAGGGTGATCTCTGCCCCAGTTTCTGATAAACTTCTTATTTCTGAGACCTCCTTAGAAAGGTNCAAGCCTGAAGACCTAACACCACGTGGATGCTGCCAAGGCTTCCAGCTTGTATTTTCCAAAACTGCAGGTCCAGCCACACCGGGGGCCAATTTACCCATGGCTGGAGTAGCCAAAGCAGCTGGGGTGCTGGTGTGGGGAGCAGCTTCCCAAGGTGGCCCTGGACAGTGAGCCCCTGGAGGGCACCTCAGGCCTGTTTCCCAAGACCATTCTGTCTCCCTAGGCCTTTGGGCCTGAAATGGAAGGGTTGGCCCCAGAGGCTTCTGCAGTGCCTTCAGGGCCCTTTCCCCTTCTCTTGATAACCCTTTCTTTTGTGTTAATCTTAGTACCATTGAATTTCCTTCTGAAATATTCCCTGCTTCTCTACCACATGGCCAGGCTGCAAATTTTCCAAATCTTTACACTCTGCTTCCCTTTTAAATTTTGGCTTTACATCATGCCTTTGCCACCATTGCTTGGTGTGGGCTGTTACAAGTAGCCATGCAGCTTCTTTAATGATTTGCTGCTTAGAAATTTCTCCTGCCAGATACTCTGGTTCACAACTCCTAAGTTCCAACTTCCATAAAGTCCTAGGGCATGGACACAATGCAGCCAAGTTCCTTGCCAGTTCACAAGCAAGGGTGATCTCTGCCCCAGTTTCTGATAAACTTCTTATTTCTGAGACCTCCTTAGAAAGGTCTTTACAGTCCATATTTCTATCAGCATTCTGATTGCCACCACTCAACCAGTCTCTAAAACTTTCCTTGGTTTTCTTGTCCTTTAAACTTTCACCAGCATCTAGGCCTTTTCCAGCCTGTTTCTCCAAATTCCTCCAGTGTCTTCTCAACACACAGTTCCAAAGCTGCTTCCACATTTTCAAGTATTTGTTGTAAGCAACACCTCACTTCTCTGGTGCCAATTTTCTGTATTAGTCAGTCTTGTGTTGCTATAACTGGGTAATTTATAAAGAAAATGAAATTTATTGCTTATAGTTTCTGAGGCTGGGATGTCCAAATCCTTCTGGTTGTGGCAACAGTGACCCAGGGGTCTCACACTGCAAGATGGTGGAAGCAGAGAGAGCAGAGAGAGACAGACAGACAGACTCTCCTCTTCTTTTAAAGTCCTCAGAACCACGCCCCTGACCACCATTTTTAATCCATTCACTACTGCACGGTCCTACAATCCAATCACCTCTTTAAGGCTCCACCTTCCAATTACCATAATAGGATTTCCCACACTCTTAACAGTCACAGTGGTGGCCAAGTTTCTAACACATGAAACCTGGGAGACAATTCAAGCTCCAGTGAGTTTTGGGGGGACATAATTCAATCCAGTACAGCTGGCATCAGATGTGTTCAACACAAATACAAGGGTCCTTCAAAAAGTTTGTGAAAAAATAAAATTAAAAGATAATATGAATCTTTCCATGAACTATTTGAAGTACCCTCATAACAACCAGGGGGTGATACTAATCTGAATTTTGCAATGCATACTTTTACTGTTTGTACTCAAGATATACAATATATGGACCACTTTGGCAGAACCACATAGACGCAGGGGCCAGTCTTAGCCCCCACGTGGTGAAAACAACTCTGGGAATACACAGACATCAGAACCAGGACAGGAAGCAGGAGACAGCTCTGGCACCTTCTTTTGTCCCCCAAGGCAGCCGTGTGCAAAGTCTGCACCAGCCTGAGACTTCCAGTGAGGGGACACCAGCGACTCACTCTCCTACACAGGTTCAGCTCATACTTGTCACCTGGAACTGAAAGCAAGAGTACAGACCAGTACAATTAACCTACTCCACAACCAAGAGCCATCGGCAGGCTGTGCTCAGGCAACTGAGGGGGTCCAAGACCAGACGGCCTGGGCAGCAGCTCCCCATCTACTGCTCATGGGTCAAGGCCTCAAGCTATAAAGGAGAGGGAGATTTGGGGTGGTTGAATGTTACACTTCTTTTCCCTGTGTAATGGATACAAAGAAAAGAATTACGTGAATACTCAAGCACTATGTATGCATTGAGGCCTGGACGGACTGTGCTTCAGTAATTTCCCCATTAGTAGGGACAAAACTGAATGTGTCAGTGACTTCCAAAGTTAGCCTCTCCCTTTTATTGTAAAGACAAGGAAGTTTTACAAGAAAATTCAGTTCATTTAACCATTACAAAGACACAAGGATATCAGCAGAATTATGGCTAACAAATGGAAAACTAGTAACATCATTGAAATAAGCAAGGTGACATTCCATAATGCACTTTGCAAAGGTTAAGTTGATCCACCAACAAAAGCTTGTTCTTAGCAAATACTGTGTTGTCCTGCAGCAGTTTCCTCAGTATTTTTACATAACAATCGATAGGTTAACCAAGGACATCTGTCCTTGAGAGTCAGCAACTTTGCTGTGTTACAATTTTATATCCACAACAGAGACTTTAGCCTGAGGAAAGTTTCCCGTCTTTTGCAAGGTTAACATTTCTATATGTAATTCCAAAAGGTTAGGCTAAACCTGAGACTACAGTGCTTTGGAAAATAGGCCCTGTGAAATACATTTGCTTTATAAATGTTGGTATATTCCACATCTGAACAGCAGGATTTGGAGCCTAGTGTGAAGCCACATGGACTCAGCTAAAGTAGGACAGACCTGTGCTCCGAGTGGACCGTTCATGCCCCGGGATGGCCTCAGTTGGCTGGGAAGACATAACCATAGTTCAGGGAAAATTCTGGCCAGTAGTGGCTGTAACATGGTTCCAGCAACATATGACAAAAATAAAAGTTCTCTTCACCCAATTTGTCATATTATGGAACGAAATATGAGAGTGCTGTCCTCATACTGTTCCATATTCCACTCAGTGATAAGGTCCTGGGTAAATGGGGCTTTACAAGGAGGGCTCCAATGCCTGTGCCATGGGGGTGACACCAGCACATGAAGTAGCAGGAGGAATCCCCACTGAAGGCGCAAGGCCCAGGCCACTCCACGTGAGGGGATTGCAGTGACATTTGGAGGTGATTCCAGAGAGGCTGGGACCATCATGCCAGGTCTGCTCCCTCCCTGAGAGGCACCAGGGGTGTGTACAGGAGGAACCCTGGGTGGCTAAGCCCAGCAGAGCTCTGCTGCTGAGAGGCAAAACCGGACCTAGGAAGGGCACCATGGGAGCTTGGTTGGAGTTGGCCAGAACAAGGAGGCCAGCTGCTGCAGAGACAGTGCATAGACAGTGTGATGGCACCATGGTCACGAGAAGCCAGGGGCAGGGTCCCTAGCCTGGCCTCTGGTCCTGCCTCTGATGCTGGGGAGGAGGGGGGCAGCTGCCTCCTTCCCAGGATTGCAGTAGGGATGACCCGAGGGGGGGCAGAGTCTGGCCCACAGCCAGCCTTGCCACCCTCTGGGAGGAGCAGCAGGAAGAACCAGCACGGGACTCAGCAAGGGCGTCGCCAAGGTCACAGTGATGGCATGCACGCATGACCAGCGAGGAGCGATGTGTGGTAGACAGGATGAACAGCCACGCTGTGGGACGCGTTTGTGTTGGTTTAAGCACAAGTGGAGGTCGGTCACTGTGGGCAGCTGCCGAGGGGACTATATCCAGATCCTGAAGACCACGTGCAGAGTAACAGGCCTGGACTGTGTCCCGAGGGGTTCTGGTGGCTCCCAACGCTCAGCGTCACTCACGATGCCATGCAGGGGTGTAGTGCTGGGGGTGGGGCACGGGCTGAGTGCAGCCAAACTGGGAGACGACATGCTTCTGTCGCTCACAGCCACTGTGCTTCTGGCAAGTCATTATGGCAGCCGCAAGAAACTAGCACACCACCGAAACCAAAGGAAGGGGCTGCGCTGGCACCTCTGCCCTTTACGGAACACACCCCCCCACTATGGGAACCTGACCCCAGTCCCATCCGCCCAGGCTGTGTCTTTCACTTGTAAATGTTTATTCCAATAGTTTACACATACTGGAGAATACACAGGATCATGTCAGGGTGAAGAGCAGTGTGATGGGTGCCCACCACCCTCACCGGGGCTGCCAAGGCCCCTCACACAGGAGCCAGTGCCCCTGGTGCCCACCTCATCCGCACTCCGGATCCTACTGTGCGCACAGGTCGCCTCTGCAGGTGCGCCGTCAGGCTGTGCGTGCTGTTGGGTGTTGTGCAGACACGGCGTAACTGAGTGTGTGCACTCCTCCGAAGCTGATTTTATTTTTCACTCAGTATGATGCCCGTGAACTTCATCCATGTGGATCTGTGCAGCTCTGGCCCATCTGTGTGACGACCGTGTGTGTGAGTGTCCAGGTGTAAGAGTCCACCACAGCTTTCACATCCACTCCCTACTGGTCAACATTTGAATTTTAAAATATTTTTATTTAGAAATTCTTCAATGCTTCTTTATATGATGAAATACTTTAAACATACAGAAAAGCATTTTGTGAAATGAACACTCACACACCTGGCTTCGTCCAATCCCAGCATTTTTTCACACCTGCGTCCCATCTGTTTTGGCCAGTGCAGCATCACAGACACATAGGAAGGTCTGTGTCATCTCCCAGGTCCAGGCACCTCCGTCCTTCTGCAGATTTCATTGCAGTACTGTTTCCTATGGTGAGACACAGTAAAGTGGAAAACCACATACACCAACAAGTGGATGGATAGGTAAATTGGGGATCCAGCCATATAGTGGGATTCTGTGCCATTGTTAAATCGTGGCTTCGAGCCACACGCACCAGTGAGAGAAACTGAAAGCATCAGGCTGCAGAGTGATATATAAAGCACAGTAATATCCATGCCCGTTTTTAACACAAGTGACAACATTCAGAATTAGTCGTGAAGCCACCCAGCGAGGCACGGATTGAAAGGACATCGGGGAATGCACGTCCCATCTCTCTGCGCTTGGGTGGCTGAGACCAATTTCATGAATCTGCCGGTTGTTCTGCATGTAGGGGATGCGTGTCTCAGGTTAGGGGAGAAGTCACAGTCGCTGGGCAGCAGTGTGGAGAGGGACATTGCGAGTGGGAGGAGGCAGGGACAGGACAGACTGTGCATTTGCAGGAGGGGCTTGAAGGACCGAATTTAAAACAAGCGTCCAACAGCTGGAGACTCAGAGAAGAGAGAGGTTCAGGAGAGAGCCCACGCTGAGCTCCAGGGACACCACACAGGGGGTCACAGAGGCTGCCTGCGGCCACCCCATGCTGACCGCACCGCAGGCCACGCAGAAAGGAACCAACAAACATATTTACACATGAACAAAATCCAGCTCTGCACATGGGAATCAGCTGGAGGATTTTTGTAAAACATCCCAGTCCCCAGCCCTGAAGGTGACAGTCACCAGCTCGGGAGGGGCTCCCCAGGAACCCGTGAGCTTCACACACCCCCAAGCTAGCCTCAGGGCAGCCCGGTCTCGGAGGGCCTGGGGAGGACAGGGCAGCGAGCCGCTCCCCTGCTTCCATGACACAGGCCTGGCGCCTGGAAAGCACAGACAGACGGTGCCAAGGGTACCGCCGAGCGACGGATGACAGCCTGAGTCCCCGCAGCCAGACACATCCTCTCCCGTCACCACCCACTCCAGGACAGACCCTGGAGAAGGCAGAGCAAGCTCAGGGCTCGGCCTTTGCCTCCAGGAGTGGCCCTGGGCCGACGTGCAAAGGACAAAGACGGCGTCCGGGCTCCCAGAGCTGCGGCGCCTCTTTCTCCACCCGCCTCCTCAATGGGAGCGCCAGCTGTGGGCGAGGCGCTCACCACACGGGCAAAGGCAAGACTAAGCAGGAAGGGGCTGTGGGGCCCCCGAGCCACAGCACCAGCCACGCCCGGGCACCTGGCTGCCCTCAGCCGCATTTCCGTCTGTGCACCGCTGGGCCTGATGTCCTCCCAGCTGTGTCTGGAATGTAACTCAAGACCTTCCTGTACCTCAGCTAGTTTTAAATGCTGTATGGCATTTGGGGGATGTAATTAGAAATTTTTCCCATATGAATATTGACCCCCCAAAAAGGCTGAATTCAAAAACATAGACTTCTGTGACGTCGGGTGCTGAGAATGAAGACTTCAACCAGGAGTGTCCTGGGCATGCCTGCTACGGGCCAGCAGAGTCACGGCCAATTGTGACTGTTCTCTGCCTCTGCCCCCAGCTGTTTCCCTCTGACGTGTGTCATCCACCCCCTTGATCTGGGGCCGGGACTCAGCTCAGAGACCCACACAGTTGGCTGAGGTTGGGAGTAGCACTAAGTCAGCTCTGATGCACGTCTCTTGGATACTGAGATTCCAGCCCTGACTTGGAGCTTTAGAGTTCCTATGACTCTTTCACAAATGTCCTAGAAGAAAAAATTACCCAGGAACTATACACAACAGGAGAGGGAAAGACAGGAGGAGGACCTCCTGGAGCTCCTGGAGCCCCAACCCCTGGGCCCTTCTCCCCACCTGCCATGAGCTGGGGCCCCCATCTCTGCTTATAGAGATGGCTGCTGGGAGGCGCATATGTCAGCTACTGCCGTGTAACAAATTATCCCAAAACTTGGTGGTCTGAGAGCAATAAACATTTATTGTCTCTCACAGTTTCTGAGGGTCAGGAATTGGGGAGGGCTTGGCTGGGTGGTTCTGGCTCAGGGTCTCTTGTGCAGTTGCAGTCAAGGTGGTATCTGGAACTTCAGTGAACTGAAAGCGTCTGCTTCCAGGATGGCGTACACACATGACTGGCAAGCTGGCAGTGGTTGCTAGCAGGAGGCCTCAGTTTCTTCCCCCACAGCCCTCCGCACAGGGAGGCTTAAGCATCCTCACAGCACGGCGGCTGCCTCCCCAGAGCGGACGATTCAGAAGAGACCAAGGTGGAAGCCAGAGCATCTTCTGTTACTTGGCCTCAGAAGCAACACATCATTTCCACAATACCCTACTGGGTACCCTACTGGGCCTGCTCTATTCAAAGCAGGAGTGGACCCCACAGAGCATGAATACCAAGACACCAGGACCCCTGGGGCCATCCTGGAGCTCTGCCACCACAGTCGGTGCTGCTCTGAGGCTGGGCCATGGCTGGGGGGCCTCACCCGTGACCACCAGGGCCGGCTGCTCAGAGCTGGGCCAGCACTGTGCCTTCTTTGGGATCACCACTTCCATTCCAAGTCTGTGCACTGAGACCCAGGAAAGGTATTTTCTTGGGGAGAAGTGCCATTTTCCTGCCCTAAATGGAGTCTGTAGGAATCAGTCTCACTGAGTGGGATGTGCACATGCTCGGGTTGGGCCAGTGGGAGGTGCACAAGCTCAGGCTGCCACGTGCAACCCCACAGCCCAGAGAGCGCTCCTTCCCGCTGAGCTTCCACCCACTCCAGGAAGATCATGTTGTCAGCCGGAGTAACTGAAGTAGTAAACTGGAAATGGACTGGAAACTCTAAAGCTCCTTGTAAACTGGAGCGTGCTGTGTAGACGCCCCGTCTTGTGTGCTGGCTGAGCTCTGAAGTCAGCACAACCTGACACAGAAGGTGCCAGAACTGCAGTGGCTGTCCCTGAAACCAGCAAGAAACAGCCAGGATCTTGACAACAACCTGGCAAATCTGTAAATTAACAACAGAATCAAACTTCTAAAGGTCCTTCCATCTGGAAATTTTAGATCTCCATTAAACAACTCTTGAGTGGAAAAGGAAATATAAGTCAAAAATTCAGAATTGCTGAAAAACGAAAATGAAAGCACTGCATCAGAATCTATGGGATGTATGTAAAGCAGTGGAAAGAGGAAAATTCATGGCCTTACATTCTTATATTGATGAAATAAAAGAATGAAAGCAAATTCCAAATGTGTAACACTTGGAAAAAACAACAAAGTAAATGAAAAGAGCGTAATGAAGTAAGCAGTAATGATAAAAGCGGAAAATACGGGAAACACAGGCAGGAAGCACAGGCGGATTGATGAACACAGTGCTGGTTGTTTGAAAAAATGTCAGCAAAATAAAAATCGGTTCACCTGATGAAGAAAAACAAGACGAAATCACAGCATGTGAAATAATAGCAAAGGGACACGCCACTGAGTCAGTGGAAATTCAAAAAATAAAAGAATACCTTGCACAACTTTACGCAAATAAACTTGAAACCATAGATGACAAAGTTTTCTAGAAAAATACCAAGATCGACTGCAGTGGAGAAAGAAAAAATTAATAAACCAACGAGAAAGCTCTCAAGGACCACCCCACAGAAAGCACCAGACTCGGATGTCTCAGGACAGAAGCCACCAAACAGGCCAGAATGGGGCGGGGGTCCCGAAGCTGCCAAAGAACACAGAAGAGGAGGAACATTCCAGGACAGCTTCACGCAGCGCGCACAGCCCAGAAAACTCCACAGTCCGATCTCACCTGCACGCGTGCGGCCAGAACTCCTCGGTCAAGCGTTAGCAAGTCGAATCCAACTCCACATTTAAATAAAAAATAAATAAAATTAAAATAAAATAAAAAAAGAAAGGAAGCATGTAAAAAAAAAATAAAGGGCCAGCCCGTGGCTCACTTGGGAGAGCGTGGTGCTGACGACACCAAGTCAAGGGTTAAGATCCCCTTACCGGTCATCTTTAAAAAATATAATATAATATAATTAATGTAATATGATATGATTAATATAATATAATATAAAATAAAATATAATACAATTTGAGGGAGGGAAATAAAAATCCAAATGAAGTCTTTATTGATTCTTAGAAATTTGACTGATACAACATTCCAAAATGGATCCTCTGATAAAAGAAAAGAACTCATTGTGACCACGCGAGGATTCCTCCAGGAATGTGAGAATTATTCCATATCAGGAAATCCAGTCATATGTGTCACTCTATCAGCTGGCCGAGTGGGGCTCACCCCAGTCCACGGCTAATTATGTTGTCATCGGGAGTTCAGCAGGAAGACGCGGTGACACCACAAAGCCTCTCTGTCTCACAGCAGCAGCCTGTGCGCTGATGGAGAGTTCTGTGCCCGCCCGCAGCATGGACGCCGATCTTCCTTCACGTCCGTTATCTCCTTGCAGAGGAGGAAACTCAGGGGCTGAATCGAGAGCTTGGAGCTGGGCTTTCAGGAGGNAGCGTGGTGCTGACGACACCAAGTCAAGGGTTAAGATCCCCTTACCAGTCATCTTTAAAAAATATAATATAATATAATTAATGTAATATGATATGATTAATATAATATAATATAAAATATAATACAATTTGAGGGAGGGAAATAAAAATCCAAATGAAGTCTTTATTGATTCTTAGAAATTTGACTGATACAACATTCCAAAATGGATCCTCTGATAAAAGAAAAGAACTCATTGTGACCACGCGAGGATTCCTCCAGGAATGTGAGAATTATTCCATATCAGGAAATCCAGTCATATGTGTCACTCTATCAGCTGGCCGAGTGGGGCTCACCCCAGTCCACGGCTAATTATGTTGTCATCGGGAGTTCAGCAGGAAGACGCGGTGACACCACAAAGCCTCTCTGTCTCACAGCAGCAGCCTGTGCGCTGATGGAGAGTTCTGTGCCCGCCCGCAGCATGGACGCCGATCTTCCTTCACGTCCGTTATCTCCTTGCAGAGGAGGAAACTCAGGGGCTGAATCGAGAGCTTGGAGCTGGGCTTTCAGGAGGTCCTGGGGGCTGCTGTTGATAACAGGCCCCTTGTTCAAGCCCCTGAGACTTGAGACTCAGTTCACTGAAGGGTCCCTGCAGGGCCCACCTTTGCCTCAGGCTCCCCAGGGACCCCGGCCCAGCACTGCCCGCCACCCCACACACATATGCTTCCCAGTGCCTGAAGCCTCACCCAGAGCTTCAAAAAGGCTGGCCGCTGCTGGTGTCCTCAGATGTGCAGGGTGACGCACCTGGGTGAGCACAGAGGACACACTTCTGCTTTGGGACCCTAAAAATAACCTTCTCCAAGGCAAATAGGACAAGAAGCAGAAAAGTCACACTTAACATCTTCATGAATTCTCTTTCCACATATATTGACATGATCTTTGTAACAAACCTGCAAAATGGCATACTCCCATTTCACAGATGAGAACACCGAGGCACAGAGGCGTTCAGTGAAGCTGCACAGGAAGAGAGGGACAGAGCTCTCAATTCCTCCTCAGCAGCCTGTGGAGCAGAGGCACCTTCCCGAGGAGTCCCAGGAACGCAGCCCCTCTGGGGCCTCCACAGAAACTGGGCCCAGCCACATCCCACCCTGATCGTGGGTGCGGCAGCTGGTGTGGGGCCCGATGGCTTGGGCAGCAGCCTGCTCAGCCCCATCCTGTGGTCCAGAGACCTCAGGATATTGGGACCAGGAGGGTCGTCCTCTGAGGGGGCAGCTGAGCTTCCAGGCTCCGGCCAGGCCAGGACAGCCTTGACCCTCACCTGCCCCTGCCCTGCCTGCACCCTACACCCACGAGGACTGCCATGGACCCCCAGCCAGCCTCAGCCCAGACCTCACCTGCAGGACCTGAAGCCCAGCTGCTCAGAGGCAGCCCCTCCATGCACGTCTCAGGCATGGCCAGACCCCAGCCCATCCCAAGTCTGACTGGGAATGGGAGGTGGCTCAGGGTCTAGGTGAGCGTAGCTCGAGGCCACCTACCCCCCTCAGGTCCCCAGGGGCCTGCTTGGGCTGCTCTGGAAGGATAGAGTTCCCAAACATTCCAGGCAGCCTCTGTAACCCCGTCCCCCACCCCAGGGACCCACAGGGAGCGTTGTTTGGGCTCCATGTCTGTGTTTGTGAGGACAGCAGCAGGGCCAATGGCCAGCAGCCCAGGAGGACGCCCACCACACCCGTCTCCCACCCCCAACATGCCCAGGCCCAGTCTGTAGATGATCGTCTCCCTGGTCATGTTTTCCTTGTACAAGGTCATGCTCACCCCTCAGCTATTTCATTATCTCGGAAGCTGGAAAAATACAACCAGATATCACACATTCCTGGAGGAATCTTCACGTGGTCACAGTGAGTTATTAATGTGGAGTTGGATTCAACTTGCTAATGGCTGACTGAGGAGTTTTGCCTCCACGCGTGCATGGGATCGGCTTGTAGTGTTTTCTGTGCTGTGCTCGCTGTGTGAAGCTGTCCTGGAATGTTCCTCCTCTTCTGTGCTCTTTGGCAGCTTCGGGACCCCCGCCCCATCCTGGCCTGGTTGGTGGCTTCTCTCCTGAGACGTCTGAGTCTGATGCTTTCTGTGGAGTGGTTTCTTGAAAGCTTTCTTACTGGTTAATTAGTTTTTTCTCTCTCCACTGCAGTCAAACACATTCTCCCATGTTTTCTTCTAGAAGTACTGTTCTATATTTTACAACTAGCTCCAGCATCCATTCTGAGTCAGACTTTGTTCGAGGTGAGGGTTAAATTTGTTTCCCACATGGATATCTATTCATTACATAAGCATTCAATTACTCAACTACACCATGGCACCATGGTCAAAAGTCAATATATATGTGTGAATATATTTCTGTGCTCTCTATTTTGTTCCATTGATCTATATACTTGATTACGGTGACTTTATAAGTCTTGAAACCAGGTTGTAAAAGCCCTCTGTCTTAGTCAGTTTGGGCTACTGTAACAAAATGCCATAGGCTGGGTGGCTTATAAACAACAGAAATCTATTTCTCCCAGTCTGGAGGCTGGAAGTCCAAGATCAAGGTGCCAGCAGATTCAGTGTCTGGTGAGGTCCACTTTCTGGCTCACTGGCACCTTCTCACTGTGTCCTCACATGGTGGAAAGGGTGAAGGGTCTCCTTCAAGTCTCTTCCATAAGGGCACTAATCCCACTCATGAGGGCTCTGCCCTCACACAAACATTCAGACCGTAGCATTCTCCAACTTTGTTCTTTTTCAAAATTGGTCTAGCTATTCTAATTTTTTTTTTGCATTGGTATACACATTTTAGAATCGGTTTGATAATTTGTACTAAAAAAAAAGCCTGATGGAATTTTGATTGGGAATGTATTGTATCTATAGGTTAGTTTTAGGAGAAATGACATCTTAACAATATTGAGCCTTCCAATATATGAAGATAACACATTTCTCTATTTATTTCATCTTTAATTTTCTCAGCAATATTTTGCAATTCTCAATGGACAGAAGTTTCATATATTTTGTTAAATTTATCCCTAAGTATTTTGTGGTTTTGGTGCTATTATAAATAGTATGTTTATTTCGATTTCTACTTGTTCTTGCCAGTATAAAGAAATACAATTGAGTTTTGTATGTTGACCTCTATCCTAGATCTTACTCACCTAATTTACAAGGTCTCACAGCTTATTTGTAGTTCCTTCGGAATTTGTATATAGACAATCATGTTGTCTGTGGATAAATACACTTTTACTTCTTCCTTTCTGATCTGTATGCCATTTGCTTCTTTTTCTTGCCTTATTGCATTGGCTGGAACCTCCAGTACCATATTGCATAGAAGTGGTGAGAGCAGACTTTCTTGTTTTGTTTCAATCTTAGGGGCATAGAATTTAGTCTTTCACCAACAAGTAGGATATTAGTAGGCATAAGCCTTACTAAGTTGAATGAGCACAGGCTTGGAGTCACACAAGCTTGGACCAAACTGGATCTGCCACTGGAACCAGTGTGACTCTGGGCCACTTGCTTCCTTTCTCTAAGCTTCCTCATCCCATGAGAAAGATAATGCTGCTAGGATTAATGAAATGACAAACTGGAAATAAACTAAAGCTCTTTATAAACTGTAGAGTGCTCTGAGGCTGTATATTACCCAGTGGAATCACATCTTACATGGGTGGTAGGTTTAAAGTCAGGACATGAAGTGAAAACAGCACATCACCAAAACTCTGCTGACAATTCCATCAAATTATGGCCAAATAGTCTGAAACACAATTATGAGGCAGTAGAGCTAGAAATTAATAATAAAATGGAAACAGAAAAAGGTCCTTCTAATGGAAATTTTTAAGCTCTATTAAACAATTCTTGGGTGAAAGGGAAATTACAAACCAAAATTTCAGAATTTCTGATAAGTAACGATAACGAAAGCATGTCAAATGAGAATCAGTGGGATGCATTTAAAGCAGTGCATAGAGGAAACTCTACAGTTTTTGATATTTATATCAGTAAAAAAAAAAAAAGATGAAATAAACAAACTGGATTTTCAACTGAAAACCCTGGAAAAAAGAATAACAAAATCGTAGCTAATGAAGGAAAGCACCCATAAAAAATAATAAATATAAGAAAGAATTTGAGGCAGCATAAATCTAAAACTCTCAACAAATCCCCCAGAAAAATATGAGGAATAGTGAGGAAAACAAATAAAACCTTACCGAGCCCACCCCTTTGGCACAGAAGATGGCAAACATCCAAACATCAAGTGACCTGTAAGATAAACTCACACGGTTATGGTTCTGCTTTTATATCACATTACACATTGGAGCCTGTGCTCATGAGGTTATTGGTCTATAGTTCCTGCAACGACGTTGTCTGGGTCTCAGAATAACGCCGGCCCCCCAAAGTGAAACAAAAGGTGTTTCTTCATCCGTTTTCTAAAAGAATTTTGCAGGGTTGGAATTATTTACTGCTTGACTGTCTTATAGACAGTGAGGTCATTTAGGTCTGGAGATATATCTGAGAGAAGGGGTTTAATTATGAGCTCAATTTCTTTCATTGAGAGCTATTTATGTTTTCATTTGTGTCTCTCAAGGAATTTGACCATTTCATCAAAATTGTCAAATTTATTGGCACATGGTTTATTCTTACGTCCCATCACTACTCTGTAAATGTCTGCGATCTTAGCGGTGTCTCCTTTTTTACCAATATAGGTAACTTGTATCTTCTCTTTTTGTTTTCTTAATCAGTCCAGCTGAAGTTTTTCAGTTTTATTGATCTTTAAATAAAGCAGATTTGGTGTTATCCTTTGTCTCTGTTGTTTGTCCATTTCTTATTTTTTTATTAAGACTATTATCTTTATTATTTTCTACCTGCTCCTGACTTGGAGTTTCATCTGCTGGGCTCTTTTGGCTCTCCACCTGTGTTGCAGTCTGAAGACCACATCCAGACAGGAAGTCAAGCCAAAGACTAACCTGATTAGTTTCTGTTCTCTCAGGGATCGTGGCCCTGCGGGGCCTGTTGTCCAAGTCCACAGTGTTTTGGTGTTCCAGTTTTTTTATAAGGAGAGGGTAGTTCCAACCCTACCTCTCCCTCACAGCCGGCGTGGACATTGTCACTCTCTTTCCCTAAGCTCCACAGCACTCAGAAGCAGCCACCCCTGCCATGTCCCCACATCCTCACTGCTGCCCTGATGGTCAAGTCCACCGGCCAGACGGTTCCCCAAGGCTCTGACTCCAGCCGACAATCTATCGCAAGTGTTCATCTGATTAACTAGCATCCCAGTTGCCACCGACAGGAAGCTCATCACCAGCAAGGCAAAGACACAACCAAAGCCATTAAAGTTACCACGTTGCTCCCGGGATCGTGTATTACTCCATTTCTGTTGCTTATAACAGAATACCTGAAACTGGGTAATTCATAAAGAAATGAAATTTACTTCTTACAGTTTGGAGTCTGGGAAGTCCAAGGTTCAGGGAACACCTCTGGTGGGGGCCGCCTTCTTGGTGGGAACACTCTACAGGGTCCCAGGGTGACCAGAGGGTCACATGGTGAGAATGGGCTGAGCAAGAGAGAGCTGACCTGCTCACTCACTCTCCTTAGAAAGCCTCGGAACCACGTGCATTAGTCCACGAGTGGATCAACTCATTCCTGAGGGTGCAGTCCTCACAATCTAATCACCTCTTCAAGGCCCCACCTTCCAAATAACATAATCGGATCTCCCACCCTCTTAACACCATCACAGTGGAGATAGGTTTCCATACATGAACTTTTGGGAGGCACATTTAACCTATAGCAGACCCCTTCTGTGACCCATTTCAGTACCAGCAGGGACATAGCCAGGAGGAAAAAGCTACATGTAATTTTGACAGGACGAACTTAAATAATTGTTCATTCAGATATTAAAGAACCAAGAGGGAGAAAAGGGAACCCTGAGATTTTACAGAGTAGCGACTGCAAGACCTGCCACCCCTAGGGCTCAAGGAACAAAGGCAGGAGGTTAGGATTATGAAATTAAGAACTTGCGGGAGCCTGCAAAGTTGCAGTTCAGATCTCCGACGAGGGGGTCCCGGCCAGCTGGTGGCCATCAATGGAGCTGGTTTCTCAAGTGCTGGAGAAACTGCAAACTGGAGTCAGCTGCTGCTGCCAGGTGAAGAAAGCTGCTGTGGTAGCCACGGCAGGAAACACACGTGCAGGACCAGGAACAGAACTGGAGCGGGGGCCACCAGCCCTCCAGCCCTGCAGTCTCCTCCAGCGCCCCCTACTGGCAGAGCCTCACAGGGAGCAGCTGGCAAAGCCCCTGGGGGTTTGCAGAGCCCAGGCCCGGCCCCAGCCCCAGCGTCACAAAGCCGGCCAAGGAAGGGTGGCTTTGGAGCTCAGAGACAGAACCTTAACAAACAGCGCAACTGTGTATCAGATGACAGCGGCGCGTCGACCACAAGTCTGCTGGCGCAGCCCTCACACTCTGGTTAGGAGGGAGGGTGCCCCGCTCTGAGGGACCTGCTGAAGTATTTAAAGGTGAAAAGCCACTACCATGTGGCTCAGCAGCGACACAGCGCACAAGTGGGGACAGAGTAGCAGTCAGCAAGTCTGCGTCAGAGATTTTCAAAATACAAAGATGAGGAAAGTGTTGCCAGGACCTGGACTCTTGGAAGATCAAGAGCCAAACACTGAACTTGTTTTCTTTCTCTGCACGTCAGCCGTGACCTCACTTACCGGCAGGCACTGGAGGGTGAGGTGTAGCCTGGGAGGGGCACATTTTTTCCCCTTGGAAGCAAGCAGAGTAATTGAGCTCACAAGATATCATCAGGTATGACGCTGCTGCATGTGTCAGTTCTGCTCGAACGGAGACCGTGCAGCAGCTCCCTGGCCAGCCGGCCAGCGTCCCTGTGGGCAGGGGCAGGAGAGAGGGCGCAGCCTGCTCTCCCCACAGCAGGGCCGGCCTGGAGGAGCTCGGCCAGCAGCTCCACTCTTGTAGACACAGACGCATCTCACTGCAAGCACAGTGCCACTGGCTGCCTGGCACGCGGCCACCCCCTCCAAGTCTCTGATGGAGAGAAGTGGTCCCTAAAGGGCCCCACGGGGGTTGGTGTCTCTGAGCCGAGAGCATGGTGAGGTCACAGCTTGGCGCAGCTCCACACAGATACCTCGTGGGCTTCTGTGCTCCCTGGACCTGCTCAGAAGGCTGCAGGGAGGGGCCCACTTCTCCTGCTGCCCATACCTGGGCAGGGGCTGAGCAGAGGAGAAAGGGTCCCCAGAGAGACTCCTCCCTGGTTGGACCCGCCCAGCCAGACACCATGTGACTCTGAGGAGCTGGTTGACACAGAGGAGGAGCTGCAAGAGGCGCTGGGGGCTGGAGCTCTGAGGCCCAGGGCCGGCCGGTCCTCCACCAGCACGGTGAGCAGCACGGGCGGCGTGGCCAGGGGGTCTCTGGGGCCAGCCCAGGAGCTTGGCCAGACGGGGCAGGGTGGGGAGGGGCGTGGGTGCTAGTCTGATGCTGTCAACAGTGTAACTTTCCAGGCTCTGTCCTCCACCCTCCTGGCCTGTGGCCAGCTCTGTGCTGACTCCAGAAGGGGACCCTCAGCTGAAGGACAGTCCCCCCTGGTGGCACTGGCCCACGTCTACCCCACTTCCCACACGCTGTCTGTGCTCCATGCTGGTGGGGAGGGAAATTGGTGGCTCTCAAGGGAGGGTGAAGGAGAGAGCCCAGGGTTGAGCCCTCTTCTCCCGGCCACACCCGGCGCTGAGCCTGGATGGTTTTCTGCACAGCCCTGGGCCTCCAGGATTCCCGCCGATGGAGCCAGCGCTGTGCCCTCTCCCCGTTCTGTCCTGCTGTTGTCCCTCTTCCCCCTCCCCCTCCCTCCTGCGCCCTTTCCCCTTCCCACCCTAGGGCCCCATAACCCAATTGTGGGGGCCCCACCTACCGAGCCCTCCCTCCCTCCCCGGCCTCCAACTGGTAGGTGGTCCCTCACACGGACCCACTCCAGGGTCACAGTGACAGGAGACAGCACCAGCCCAGTGGCTGAGCGTCCCCTCCCCATGCCTGTCCCAGGGGCAGGTGCAGGCGCTGTCTCTGCTGCGTCCTCTTCCTGTCCGCTCATGGTCCTGCTCGCTCCCCTTCCTCCCCTCCCCTCCTCCTCTCTCTGCTCCTCCTGTCCCCCTTCCCATCCCAGCTTTCTCCCTGGGGCACACGTGTCCCAGGCTGACGGCAGTGCAGCCTCCTTTGGGTGAAGGAGGTGAGCGAGGCAGCCGTCCCAGGAGGGGGTGAGCCCTGCGTGAGGGCCACGGGGCTAGAGAAAGCCCACCCACTCTTTTAGGGCTAGAGCTTCCCTGGGGATCCTGCAGACAGCTTTGCGGGGTGGGGCGGGGGGACCGTGTGGCTGGGACAGGGTCCAGTGAGGGCTGACTTACGACCTCTCTGGGCCTGAGTGCTGGGGACCCTGCCTGGGCTCTCCAGAGTGGGAGGACCTCTGTCCTCATCCCCACCTGTAATGGCAGTGATGCCCGTCAGCCCCGTGAAGGGTCTGCATCCCACAGGGCTGGCCCAGGGCAGTCCCCTCTGTCCTACCGCCTGTCCGTCACTGTGCCCTGCCTTCCAGGATGGAGCACGTGGACAGAGGGACGAGTCCACCCCCAGGTGGGCCCGCAGGCCGGGTGACCCACACTGGGCCCCATGGGCAGCACTCACTTCCTGGAGCAGCAGGATCGGCGTGTCCTCCCCGCTGAGCCACTCACCTCCGAGGTGGGGACGGCCTCAGCCTGTCAAGTAGGAGACAGCAGACAGCAGGGGTTCTGAACAGAGAGAGAAGGTGACCAGGACCCTGCAGGGCAGCCAGCGCCCCTGGCTCAGAGCGGGCCTTCCCCCCAGGGCTGGCTCCTCCTGCGTTGCCCTGAGACCTTCCCAGACCTGAAGGGGGAGAGCAGGCGTTTTGAGCCGAGCTTGGGGTGGGAGCAAGCCACTAACATCAGCCCAGGGGGCCTCACTCAGCACCCAGCGCCATCCACCCTCACCATGGCCCCTCCCAAGAGACAAGGGGAGCAGCCACCACGGAGGGACGGAGGCACCATGCAGAGTCTCTGGGGAGATGCAGGGCCCCATCCATGTCCCCCAACCCCGGGAGGAGGAGCTGTGATCACCCAGCATTCAGGGCCCATGATGGGACTGGGTGACCACAAGTGGTGGGATGGGGACAGGTAACCTCAGGTGGCAGGACGAGAAGAGGCAACCACAGATGGGAAGACAGCAACAGGTAACCTCAGGTAGTGAGGTGGGGAGAGGTAGCCACAGGTGGCAGAGCAGGGACAGGCAACCTCAGGCGGCGGGATGGGGACAGGTAACTGCAGGCGGGTCTCCTGCTCCAAGTTCTGGGCAGGCCAGCAAGGTCTAACACTGAACTATGTCACTGGCCCGTCTGCAGCACGCGGACCTGCCCCAGTGACACGACTGCCTGGGGACGCAGCAGGAATGAAGTGCGAGGGGAGGACCTCAGAGGGCTGGGCCCCTCCCCGCCTCACCATCGGTCCCTCTTCTCCCCACAGGGACCGGGTGAGTGGCAGGAGAGATGGATGGAGCCTCCCCCCTGCCCCTGAGGGTCCTGCTGAGGGCAGCAGGGACATGGGGAGGGTGAAGGAGGTTTCCCGGGGTCTTGACCTTGGCCACATTGTGTGGCCAGGCTGGAGGGCTCAGGACTCGGAGTCCACTGGCAGCAGCCCCTCATGGAATATCAAGGGAGGACTGGAAGGGGGAAGGATGATGACAGACACACCTGCCCGGCCACCACGTGTTGACCCCCCGCAGTCACTCCACTCATAGGACACAGGTGGCACGTCATACGCTGCCTTTAATCTTGAAATGAGACTCATCCCAAGGATCAAGACTCCACTAGCACCAGGGGCCACCGGGCCTTGAACCCTCTTCCCGCCCCCCCCCCCCACCTGCAGGACCAGCCCCTGAGCGTCCGTCGCAGCAGCCTCAGAGGCTGGAGTCTCAGAGAAGGGAGGCTCAGGTCAAGTGACCAGGGCACAAAAGGGAGGGGAGCCTCCTCCTGGGGTCTCACCGTGCTCCGGTCACCCACCCACCCAGCCCTGGCTCTCCTGTCTCCTCCAATGTGGGGCGGGTCAGGGGCAGAGTTTCCTGAGCCCCAAACTCAGCTGTTGTTGTGGCCACAGGGGCATCGGAGGAGAGCGAGCGAGCGCAGGACAAACTTCCCAGCCCTCCTGGCTCACCCGCCCTCACGCTTTGCCAACGATGGAGTTGAGAGGATCCGGACAGCTCACAGAGTCCCCCAGCGGCGGGCAGGAGGATGCGACATTCAACCTCCTCATCCTGGCCCTCACTGAGACCCTCAGCCTGGGCGGGCTGCTGGGGAACGGGGCGGTCCTCTGGCTGCTCAGCTCCAATGTCTACAGGAATCCCTTTGCCATCTACCTCCTGGACGTGGCCTGCGCCGACCTCATCTTCCTCGGCTGCCACATGGTGGCCGTCGTTCCTGACTTGCTGCGTGGCCAGCTGGACTTCCCAGCCTTCGTCCAGACCAGCCTGGCCACGCTGAGGTTCTTCTGCTACATCGTGGGCCTGAGCCTCCTGGCGGCCGTCAGCTTGGAGCAGTGCCTGGCCTCCCTCTTCCCGGCCTGGTACCCGTGCCGCCGCCCACGCCACCTGACCACCTGCGTGTGCGCCCTCACCTGGGCTCTCTGCCTGCTGCTGCACCTGCTGCTCAGTGGTGCCTGCACCCAGTTCTTCGGGGAGCCCAGCCGCCACTGGTGCCGCACACTGTGGCTGGTGGCAGCCGCCCTGCTGGCCGTCCTGTGCTGTGCCATGTGCGGGGCCAGCCTGCTCCTGCTGCTGCGGGTGGAGCGCGGCCCCCAGCGGCACCAGCCCCGTGGCTTCCCCGCCCTTGTCCTCCTCACCGTCCTCCTCTTCCTCTTCTGTGGCCTGCCCTTCGGCATCTACTGGCTGTCCCGGAACCTGCACTGGCACATCCCACACTACTTCTACCACTTCAGCTTCCTCTTGGCCGGCATGCACGGCGCGGCCAAACCCGTCATCTACTTCTGCCTGGGCAGCACCCGGGGCTGCAGGCTGCGTGAGCCCC
>NW_007737364.1:40002-53820 GCF_000696425.1 Galeopterus variegatus | reverse complement strand
CTTTGTCTCAGCACTGAGCCTGACCTGCAGGTCTTTGCAGTGGACTGCAGCACCGAGACTGGCTGTGGAGGAAAGCTTGGCAGTCCCTTGGGCACTGGCACCCCTGGTGGGAATGAGGATGTACCAGTCCAGGAGTCCCAGGGCTCCAGGGTTGGCTGAGATTATTCCTTGGATTCCTGAGCATTTTTGCAATTTCTATGAGTTTAATGGAGATGGTGTAGTTACTCCCAACAAAATCGCTTGGGCTGACCGACACATCACATTCCTTTGTGGTGATCTGGAATGATATCAGCTGGATTTGGTGGTGCTAATTCTCTTGTGGTGGTCAGAAGCTGCCTGAATGGTAGGACTGCAACTAGAGTTAACTTTTTAACATAGGAAAGCAATTAGTGCATAATAAATGCCTTTGCTTGTTAGACACGCCTCTTTCAAAATGTAGAACTGTAGGGAAGAGCTAAATAATTGAAAGCATTCTTGGGGAGAGGAAAGCCCTTTGCTTATTTAATAAATACTTTTGAACAGAACCTGGATGCCAGGCCCTGCGCTTGGCACTGGGGACAACAATACACAAGACAGAGAAGGTCCCTGCTCCCATGGAGCCGATGCACTTGCTGTGGGACACAGACAGCAAATAGGGACACAAAAGCAACCTTCTTAGGCACTTAATAAATGGTAGTTATTAATTGGGAACAATGTAAATATCCCACAATAGGGGATTGGTTTAATATATTTCAGTACACCCGCACTTTGGACTATTATGTAACCATTATCACCACGGTTAATGAAGGCTGTCGAATGAAGTGCTCACAGCTCATTCATTCACTCAACAAATATTAGCTGAGCTCCTGCTCTGGTACAGACACTGTCTGGGCTCTGGCGACAGAGCAAGGAAGAGCAGAGGCAAGCTCAGGCTGACTCTCTGCTGTTCCAGAACTTACATCCTATCTGGGGAGACTGCCAGTAAGCAAGTGGAAAAGTACCCAAACAGGAAAAGGTTAGATGGAGACAACAAGCAGGGTGACACAGTAGAGACTGCCAGGGACATAGGAGGGGACCACTGTAGCAAGCAGTCAGACTTCTTGGAGGAGGTGACCCAGAACTAAGGCCTGACCGAGAGCTGGTCAGTAAGCAAAAATGAGCAAGCCCTGCATTTGGTCATTTGTCAAGGGGCAAGGTGAAGGGCAAGAGGAAGCACAATTGATGCCTCAACTTGGCAGATCAGAGCTTTGTGGCAACTTTAGGACCAGTGAGCCTTTCTTTACCACCACAGATGGGTAAACTGAGGTGACACAGTCTGTCCTGGTTGCTCAGGAAGTCAGTGGCAAAGCCAGGATGGAACCCTGGATCTGGGCTCCCTGCACAGTGCTCCTCCCATACTATGTAGCCTCTTGCCTCTCGGGAAATGTCCCCTCTGAGTGATTTTATAGACTTAGGGCCATACAAAGGATGCGCCTTTCCAGCAGGCAGGTCTCAAGGATTTGTGGAAGACCTATAATGTGCATGGTGCTATGCCCAGTGCCATGAAGAGTATAACAGATCAAGATACGAGGGGCAAGATACTAACATGGGGAAATGAAGGCAGCAACTCCAGAGAGTGTGGCTGTGGATACAAAGAAGCAAGATGTGGCTAGAGGCAGCGGGTTCAAGGGACTGCTGGGACGAGAGTCCACGGCAGCTGGGCTGGGCGACTGAACTCTCACTTACAGGCAACTGCTCAGCCCCTATTTCATCAGCCCCCAGCCCCCGGCATAGGAACCTGGGAAGGGAAGGAGGCCCTGGCATGGCTGGGACTCAGGGCCTCTGCCTTGCACTCTGGGTTGGGGTATCCTAAATCGTCGAAGAGGCCCTGGCCCATCAGCGCCGCCACAGGAGTGGTACGGCCCAGGCCTCGCCCTGCTCACTTCTGTTCCTGGTTGCTCTGCCACCCCCCACTGGCTTTGATCCTAGTCCCATTCGGCTTGGCCTGCATGTGAGGTCTCCTGCTGTGACGCCCCGGGATGGGTCTCCAGCTCGCAGGGACTGTCTGTATCGCAGCCCAGATCTGGCCTCCTGCTTGTGGGGCCATAGCAGCGGGATTTCTCTGGGGCTCAGGGGGAGGTAACAAAGGAAAAAGGTAACTTTGGGCCAGACCGTGGAGGGTTTTTCAGGCCACAGGCAGCTAGGCAGATGCCCTCTGATGGGCAGTGGGGAGCCACCCTATCCCTGGCCATGTGAATGGCAGGTAAGACCATCTGGGGGTGGCTCGGGGTGGGAAAACCTACTCACATTGCAGTTTAAACCATTCCCTCCCTGGGTAACCATGGTCAAGTTCCTTAACCATTCTGTGCCTCAGTTTGCTCATCTGTAAAATGGAGATAATAAATAAGAATAGCCATTCATAGGGTTGTTATGAGGACTAAATGAGGAGATGTATGTGAACGTGCCTGGTGCCTTGTGATCACTCTAAACTGTAGCTGTCATTGATGCTGAATTTAGGAGGAATTAGAGCCTGCCCCTGGGAAGCACAGCTGCAGTGGTTCTTGGAGCCTCTTTCCTGCCTTCTGTACCACAGGCATGCAGGTGGACTTCCACCTTCCCTTTCTGTTGTGCACCTTCTCCTTCCTCTCTGGCTGCTGGTCTAGTTTGGCTCTAATGACCTCTGAGGGACTACCATGGTGTCCTTCATCTTCCTGCCCCCAGCCTCTTTATGCTCCAGCTTCTCCTGCTCAAGCTGTCTGATGGATCTTTCAGCTCTGCTCAAAGATCTCCATGGATCCCAGTGACTTCAGAGCGGATAGCCACCTCCTTCATCTTTACTTAAGACCGTCTGCAATCTGACCTTTGTCTTAACTTTTCAGCCTGTGTGGATCTGGGAAGTCCAAGCCTGAATTTGAGTCTGCGTTCCACTGCATCTGAGCTGTGAAACCTTGGGAAATGCATATAACCTCCACTCAACTTGGTTTTCCTACTTATAAAATGGAAATAATCATACCTGCCTGTTGACTTCATGAGGATGTTTGAGGATCAGATGAGTGGGGGTGTGTGTGCTGTTTGTAACCTGGAAAGCAACTCACTCAGTTTGGACCATACAGTGGTTTTCTTTCTCTAGGCCTTTGTTCATGCCATTCCCTCCACCTGGAGTGTCTTGCCACCCTCGGTTACCATTGTCCAAAGTGCTGTATCATTCAGAGCCCAGGCAAGTGCCATGGCCTCTGTGAAACCGCCTTGTCTGCTCTGCCTGAAACGATCTCTTCCTTTCTTATTTCCAGCATCCGGTTGCTTACACCTCTTGCAAACACATCTTCTAGCATCTGCTGTATCTCCCTCCTTCGATGGGGAGCTCCCCAGAGGGAGCTGTACCTAAGGGAGCTATACCTTTAGGACAATCCCTACAGCAGCTCTGCTTTCCCATAGCACCTCATACCCCCTACACAGTAGATGCTTGGTGAGTACTTGCTGAAAGGATGGGTGAGTTCTTGGATGCATGAATGAGTTTGGGGAGAGTGATGGTGCATGGAGCCAAAGGGACGGGCTGATCCTCTCACAGGCCTATTGTATGGTCCTAGGTGCCTGTGTCTAATGGGGTAGCCATTTCCCATATATGACCCAAATTTTCACAAACAGAGGGACCCAGAGTACCTGTATAAGAAGGGTTTAGGGGCAGAAATCTGATTGGAATTTGGGGAGGTGGCTCGCCTGGAATCTGTGTTATGCACATCAAGCATATTTTTAAAAATTATATATACACTTTTGCTGTGGATACAGGGGAGCACATCACACAACCAGCCCAGAGACTGGGAATGGGTCAGTGCGATGCCTCACTCCTGCTGCGGGAAGTCTCCAGAAGTGTCTTCCTGGGGTGGGGGAAGACCAGGGCCATATGGGAGATGGGGAGGTGACTCCTGGTGACCTGAATTATGTCTCATACTCAGGAGAACCTGATTTATTTTCAGGGACTGAAACACATAAAAGAACAAAGGGCCCTGGGGTCATTTGTGACCCATCTGCTCCTTCCCATATTGAGCCAAGGCATTGCTCTCTCTACAGTTCTCAGCGTGTCTCTGTGTCTTTGCGTGAGCCCCTCCTCAACCTCCCCCCACCCCACTTAAATTCTAGGGCCACACATTCCTCAGGCAATGCTGAATCCCAAGTATTTTAATGCCTGATATCTATCTCCGTATGGATTTTTGTTTTATCATGAGGCCACTGGAAAGTTTTTTTGATATCTCTTTGAAACAGATGTCAGCACAAGCTTCCAGCACAGATCAAGGGCAGGTTAAGGCCTTTGAGATGGGTCTGAATGTCCCTTTAACATCGTTCAATCTAATACCCAAATATACCTCGAGTCATTACCCTGTTTTTATAAGAAGCTCTGAACCATATGTTCGGGAACTAATTAAGAATACAAATCAAGCCCTGGGATCAGGTGGCGCTCTGTTTAAATATCTTAACCTTTTATGATTATCTTAATTTAGAGAAAATTCAAAACACATTCAGAAGACTTAGAAAATGAACTAACTAGGAATTTACTGGCCGGCTTCTTTTCTTGATGTTGGGATCCTTTCTTTACAAGCCCAGCCTGGATTCCTGGGGAAGTCCTCTGAGCTCATGACTTCCTGGGAAATGTAGACATTGGCCAGGCTGGGAGGCTCAGAAGGGGCCACACCTGACTTTACCTTCCCCCAGCAGCTTCTCCCAGCCTGAGAAATCCCATCATTTCCCACCTCCGAGCCCAGATGTCTCCCATTTGCCCGAAGGAAGGGGAAGAAAAGAGCAGACCCTGCACTTGAAAATGTTATCTTCTTTTTCAATAAAATAATGTATAAAATGAGTTGGTGGGGAATATTTCTGCAGCCCATGTTGTTTGGGGGCAAGCTGTGGAGGGGACCTCAGAGCAGGGGCTGGGATGTGAATTGCACAGACCTGGCTCTGTATTGGCTGCAGGTGGCTGAGGAAGAGGACAAGAGCATGAAAGGCACCCTCTTTTTTGACTCCAGCTTTATTCTGGCAGTGGGGAGAGGGGGTTGTGGTGGCTGGTGGGGCGGGATCTGGCTTCTCACCTACCTCAAATAAAGGGGACCTTTGATACATAAGGTGTGTCTAAAATGCATATAACTGTACTTACCAAATTGAATTGACTTATGATCAGGTCTTATCGTCTTTTAGCTGTTCATTTGATACATCTTTATTGAGCAACCACTATATGCCAGTTCTGTTCTAGGCATAGTCTTATGTATAAGGATGTTAGACTGCCTCTGACACAGGTGCTCAGTTAGTGTACTAAGACTGGACTTGGTTTCCAAAACACTCTTTATTAATGCTCTTAGGGCCATTAAACCTTTATAATAGGGTTTCCAGATAATCTACAGGATGCCCAATTAAATTTAAATTTCACATCAACCCAAATACTTGTTTACTATAACTATGTCCCAAATATTGCATGGGACACACTTATACTAAATAATTATTCATTGTTTACCTGAAGTTCAAATTTAACTAAGTGTCTTCTATGTTTGTTTGTTAAATACATCTTGTAACCCAAGTTCAGAAAAAAAAAATATAAATCCATTGGGGTGGTGTCTTAATCTCAGATGTTAAATACTAATTTTGGAGGAGGGCCACCAGAAACGACCTTGTACTAGGCCCTTTTCCTACATTATTTCACTTAGACCTTACCACAACTCCATGAAATCCGTTCTTTTATCTCCCCCATTTTGCCTATGAATGAATTAAAGCTCAGAGAGGCTAAGTGACTTGCCCAACGTCAGCTAGCTGGACTTCTAGCCCAGCTCTGCTGGACTTTGAAATCTGGACTCTTTCCATGGTACCCCAGTGCCAAGCTGATGGTTAACTTTCCTGAATTCATATTTTCCTAGTTTGCCCTGGCTTCTCTGAATTTCTTCCCCCTTTTTTTCCACAAACGTTCAAGGAGAGATTCACTCCCATCAGATCAATGTCACTGCCGTAATGAAAACCACCAACCAAGCCCATGAAGGACGAGATCTGTCGAACCCTAATGAGAATGGTTCCGATTATGCAAAAAGCAACCTCATGGTTATTCTAATGTTACAAGTAAATATAAAACATTTAGAAATACTTGGCTTGGGCTTTTTTTTTTTTTCAAGTACAGATGTCTGACTCCCTGCCAGTTTGTTATTAAAAATGCTACGGTGGTTTGGGTACAAAGATTGCTGTAAAAATAAAAGCTGATGCACTCTGAGCACTCGTTTTGACTTTGTGGGGAAATAGGCAATGGTAAGGCCAGAGCAGATGGTAGTTAATGGTGGCTCTGAAGTGGGGACCCTGACATTCATAGCTCAGTCACTGCCCTGCTTAAAACCCGACAGGAGCTTCCCACTGCCCCTCAAATCCCACGTTGGCTCCTGCCAGGCTCCAGCCCTGTCTGTTCTCACTGTCCCCACCACTCAGTGGCTTCTTGCAGCTCACCTGGTGTTTGCATGTGCCGTGTCCTGTGCTCGGGGTGCTTCCCTCCAGCTCTTCATTTAGCTGGCTCCTTGTCGCCCTTCATCTTCAGTCCCTCTCTGACCGCCTTCTCTGACGTGGGTGTCCTCTCCTGCCTCCAGCCGCTCCCTATCATGACCTTCTGCTTATTTCTTTTATTTCTCTTATAACTCTCTGAGATTACCTTGTTCACATTTTGTCTTTTCCACCAGAAAGTAAGCCCCATGAAGGCAGGGACTCTGTTTTCTTTACATGTGTTGTCCCCAACACCTAGAGCCACGTTAGGCACACAGCAGTTACTCAATAAATATTTGTCGAACAAACGAATGCATCTACCAAAGAACCCAAAGTCTTGTGTTGCCTGGTCCCCTCCAGAGCCATGGGCCAGAAGGACGGTGGCAGCTTAATTAAAGCTTAACTGAGTTGATTAAAAATTTTAATTAACTCATGGAAAACACTGAAACTTGGGAGGATCCTAAACCTCTGCAAGGGATGGTTTTGAGTCCAGCAGGAATTTCCAAGAGTATGCTCCAAACTGTGGCAGTGGAAACGCTTAATGGCTATAGCATCTGCCTATGTGTAGATGGAGAAGTGTAAAACAAAAGACTCAAATGCATGGACGTAAATGTTGTCACCCTAATAATCTTTCTGTTCCAGGCAAATGTGTTGATGCAGCCAGATCAATTTCGGGGGTGTGGGAGAGGCAGCGCTCCCTAAAGGCTTTGCTCCTTGCTTGGTATTTGAGGCTCCTCACACGTGTGCCTCTGTCTCCGTTCCCCCATCTCTTTATGCAGCCTGCCCTGCACCGGTCCTGGGTGGTTCCTGCTGTGTCCCATTCGCCGCATGCTTTCTGATCCTGTGCCTTCAGCTTGTTCTGCAGAATGCCCTTCCCCCATCTGTGCAGATCCAAAGCCTAATCAGTGTGGGGGCCTGGTTCAACGATCATCTTCCCAATGTTCTATCACTTCCACCACTAGCTGGTAGCCACCTCTCCCTCCTCTGAACTCTCTGGGCATTTTCTTTTCTTCAGTACCTTCTACTTAATGTCAAGCCTGACTTCAAGCTGCTTAAGGGCAGGGACTGTGCCTCATTTCTGTGTCTTCCACTGCCCCCAGCACAGTCACTTTTATTGGCAAAGGAGTTAATGGCATTTCTTGGGACACATAGCGTTGAGTCATTGGCTCTGCGTAATCGTGGTGCAGTGTCAGAAAACTATGACTGACGAGAGTCCATAGCTCTACCTTCTCCCATCCCAAGACACAAGGGAGAAGGGACGTGCTCATGAAGTGGACAAGCTAACCCAGTGTCTACACCACCCTACGCATACAGATGAAAGGCCCAGTAGACCATAGATCCAGAAAACAGACTGAACGTTCCCTTTTCCATTCAGATGTTTTCCTATTGGGTGGCCAAAGCCCGAAACAGCTGAATTCCTGGGCGCTCTACAAACCTCTCTCATTCCCAGCTTTCCCAAATATTGTATTCCAAAACTCTGTCCAAACAAAAAAAATCTCTCAAGAAAATCAAGTGCTAACACTGAACACATGAGTCCAAGAACCAGCGATCCAAGTGGAAACAAATACCGTGTTTTTGCCAGGTAAATGTTATCAAATATATGAACATGCAAATATATTTATCTCAAGTGAATTATAAACAGAGCATGCATCTCACATGAGGTCGAAAGCCACTTGCAAAAAATGATAACTGGTTTTGGAGAATCACACATGTATTAGGCCAAAGATCCTCCCTTTCTGCATGATCTAGGAGATGTGGAAATGTTCTTTGAGCAATGTGGTTTTAACATGAAGCCCAGTGCAAGCTTTTGATCTCTATAGGATAGTATGTGTTCATGTGCAACACTCACTGAATCGACAGGCTAAATTTAAACACTCCCTTTACGTACAGAATCAGGATTTATTATTTTGCTTTGGGAACACATCTTTTGAGTTTCTACACATATGACACATGGAGAGGTGAAGTAGAAATCCCTGGTGATCTTTCTAAGGCTAACACCTATGTGTGGCCTTGGCAGCTCTGGGACCATTGTCATATTTTCAACAAGTGATCGCTGTTAGAGAATGAGCTAGTAAAAATGTTTCCCTGAACTCATCGTGGATTGCAACAGGAGGAAACACTCCATCACTGAAAACTGACACTAATGCATTCTATTAGATTTGCTTATCATGTTAAAGAGCATATTAAAAGGAAGTGTTTGGAAAAGGGATGCCATAATGTGGTATGATGGATTGAGAATTCCTAATTTGGAAAAAATGTGCTAAGACAACATGATGGATGTGAGTGACCTACTTTATTTCATAAGAAAGTATGAGTTGCCTGGGGCCTATTGGTACACATATTTGGAAAAAGTTGGTTTTTTTCCACATTAAGTTTTTATTAACATTTTCAAAAGAGCAGAAACGCCGTAGAAGGATATAAGTTGCAACTTGTCAATGCAGATGTGTTTGTAGTCATTTGCTGCTTAGAAAAACCTATTTTCTTGCTGGAAGGGTTTCTGAATTAGGTGAGTGTCTTGCCAAAAGAACACCTGATGGGGAGAAATAGGGCACCTTTCTCTCTGATAAAAAATGACAGGGAAGGGGTGTTTTTATTTAAAACACAATGGATCTTCTGCTACTAGTAAGTAGCGATCTCTTAGAATGAATAACATTTCATGGAGTCGGCAGCCACCTTTCTGTTGCAGGCAGCGAAGCATTGAGGCTGAGTTAACCATTTTAATTCTACCTTAGAAGATGGAGCCTAAAGCTGAGGATCCTTATCATCATGGAAAGCTCCTTGATCTGGAAGTCAGGAACTCTTAGGTTCATCTCGAACAACAGCAGGAAACGTGAAGGGCTCCACAGAGGGTTGGTGGCTGACGAAACACTCTGTTACTGTTAAGACAATGTTGCTAGTGGGTTTAAGAACTTAAAAAATGCTTATTATACCATAAATATTATACTATCATATTTATGAAGAAAGTGGGATGTAAGGAAAAAATACGTATTAAAAGGCGGAGGGGGGAGGATAAATTGGCACAAGCTTTCTGGAAGGCAGTTTGTCAATCTGTCACAAAAGCCTTAGACTGCTGCATGTCTTTGGACCTAGAAATTCCACTTCTAGAAACTTATTTTAAAGAAGTAATCATGAATATACACAAAGATTTAGCTAATAAGGCGTTCACTATAGAATTATTTATAATATTAAAAGATGACATCAACCTAAACGTCTGAACTTAGGAAATTGCTTAAATAAATTCGTACATTTAATGCAGCTATTAAAATGATAACATAGAACAATAATGTGAAAAGGTTTATAATATTTTACTAAGTAGGAAAAGTGGGTTATAAAACATTATGCATATTATGATGCTATTTGAAAAACTATGTATACATATGTCTTAATTCTTAGACATATACTTATGTCTACTTCAGGAGACTTATGTATAATGTTATATATATTCTGATACTATTTTTAACATATAAGTATTCATATTTGAAGGACATTCAACAAGATGTTAAGAGTGACTATTTCTGAAGAGTAGGTTTACAGGTACTTTTTATTTCTTTCCTTTTGTATGTTTTCATTTTCTACACTAGACATGTTTTGCTTTCATAATAAGTAAAGCAGTTATTAAATCGAAAACCCAAGAGACTCAACTGATTACAGAAACAATAAGAGAGTTGACAAGGATTCCTACAAACTAGTTTTCTCTTGTAATAATAATAAGTGAAAAATATAAAATGAAAATTATTCCATTCACCATAGCAAAAACAAAACAAAGCAAATCATAGATCATTCACAAAACTGAAAATACAATGATTAATTCATGCAAGAAATCTCTAAGACCTGTTTAGAAGCAAGTAATAAAGTACATCAAAGAAAATCTCAATAAATTACTGTGTTTCTGGTTGGGATGACTAAATATTGTGAAGGTTTCAATTTTTTCCCAAATTAGTTTATGCATTTTACACAATTCCAATAAAATTTCTGATTAAAATAACTGGTCTTATAATACTAAGGTCACGGGTTCAGAGACCAGTACCAGCCAGCCACCAAAAATAAAAATTTAAAAATTAAAAAAATAAAATAACTGGCAAGTTAACTCTCAATATTATCTAGGAGTATAGGTACATGAGATCAGACAATTTTTCTAAAAGAAGAAAAATCAGAGAAGGCTTTTCCTTCGGGATTTAAAAAGATATTACAAAGTCAGAATAATTAAGCAGTATGATAATGTTGTAGGAATATCAAATATATTAATTAATAAAACAGAATGTAGAATAGAATAAATAGAATAAAATAAATATAGGAATCAAGTATGTGATAAGATTGTATTTCCTGTTAGTGGAGAAAGACTAGATTGTTCCATAAATGGTGCTGGAATAATTCGGATGGAGGGGAAAAATTGAGTTTTCACCTGATGCTACAGTCACAGAAAAAAATTCCAAATGTATAAGAGACTAAAGAATAATAATTTCATAATCTTGAGGATGAGAAAAGCCTTTCTTGAAAAGAGGTAAACCTTAGAATTCATAAAAGAAAAAAGCAAACAATTTTGCCTCCATAAATATTTAAATCTTTGGTATGGGAAGCAAGTTATAAACAAAGAACAAACTAGAGAGAAAAATGCACCTTGTACGACAAGCAATAGATTAAGAGCTTAACTATATAAAGTGCTATTTTAAGATAAGAAAAAGACCATCATTGCAACAGAAAATTTGGGAAGATACAAGCAAGCATTTTCCAAAGAAAACCCCAAATAGCCACTAAACATACAAAAACATGCTCAGCCTCACTAACAATCAATTTAAAATCAGAACAATAAAGTATTATTTTCACTCACCACTGTTTAAAATGGAAGAATAATATTCAATGTATCTAGGATGTGGAGAAATACCTTTGATCCAGTAGTTTCATCTCAGGGAATTTACCCTTTGTAAAGGCTCATAAAATGGTCCATAGGGGCTGGAACACTACGCAGTTGCTGGACAAGTGAGGCAGACCTATACACTGACAGGTGCATTGTCAAATGAAGATGGCATGTGGAAGAACAATGTATCTTTTTGTTTATATCAATTCTTTTGTATATCAATTTCTGTTTAAGAAGTATACGTAACTATTTACATATTTAGAAGAATTTTTATAGCAGACTGTCAGTTGGGGTTTCATTTTGACTTTTTCCTCTTCTGTCATATTTAAGTTTTTTATGATCATGTATCACTTTTATAATAAACAATGCACATCTGACAAATCTGTCCTAAAAGGTGAGGTGACTTGCCCAAGGTTGACAGCACATGAGGACAAGAAGAAGCTGGGTCTCCTGATGCCCAGGCTCCTGGTGCCCCCATAGAGTCCTTTGTTCCTACTGAGGAGCCCACAGGACCACGGCATAGCCTCTCCCCCAAAGGAGCCCATAAGTGCCCTGAAAACACCACTTGCGGCCACCTGTCGGGTTGCGGATCACCCCATCCCCTGGGCGCTCTTGGCTGGGAGGGGCTCACATACAAGGCAGTGGTTTAATGGGTTTCAGGGTGGGGCCTGCATCCTCAGTAGTGACAGAGCTGCCCCATCTCCATCCCCAGGGGCTGTTCAATCCACGCCAGTGCCAGCTTGCCCACTCACATTGTAAGGGAACCTGTGGGTTCTGTATGGATCCTTCCAGCCCAGGAGAGATGAGCAGGCCATGGATTCTAACCCCCTACCTACCTATGACTGCATACAGTAGGTGATCAATAAAAGTTTGCTGAATCAGTAGACTGACCAGAAGGAAAGTAAGTCCCATCTCCAGTCCTTGTAGAGATCTCCCTGACCTCAGGCCATCCATGTTCCCACCTGAGACTCTTTTTTCCTACTTTAACATGGGCCTGAGCTAGTCTCCAAGGACCTGAAGCCACACAGTATGGCTAGGAGCTCTACCAGCTTTATTTTCAGATGAAAGGAGCTGGAGGAACAGAGGCCAGCTTTGCTAAGAGAATACAGAGAAGTAGAGGAGTATCCCCATACTTCTGTTCTGAGTCTGCCTTTCTAGCAGTTTCACCAGCTTCAACATCTCCAATAATTTGACTCCACCATGAGCAGCAAATTAAAGCCAGGGATCTTGTGTCTCTGCTTCTCTGTCCCCAGCGCACGGTAAGTGCGAGTGAATGAATATGTGGATGGGGGTCCCCTGTAACACTTGCCATGATAGAAATCAGAAGTTTAGGACTAGAAATAACATTATAGGTCCAAATTCCTCCATTGGAGATAAAGAAACAGCAAGGACTTGCCTAAGGTCACAAAGTGAGAGAATGGAAGAGATTTGGGAGGCATATGTGAGCTGGTTTTTCAGAGATCAGCCAAAGCTAAGGCGAGCTCACTTGGCATGGTTTGGGAACCAGGGAGACCCTTTTGGGAGCCTCCCCTCACATACTAGATCCCCCACATTGGCTCCACCCAAAGCTCAATTACTGCTGGGAGAGGCCCGATGCTCTCATAATGAAGTCATATCTATGGCAAAGATCCTTGCGGCTACTTAACTGTGAAATAATTACATGTGCCTCAGAACTGGGAGATCAAGGATTTCTATCCAACATCCCATGATGCTCTTAAAAAAGGTTTCACTATAAAGTGCAGGTGGGGTGAGGAGAGGCAAGATTTCCAAGCCAGGATACCATGTTTTAATTTCACCTTTTATGTTTTGGCATCATCCCATCTATGTGTATATATCGCTCTATGGATATATTAAAACAACATTAAAGGAGATTAAAAGAGTAACAATTGTCACCCATAATCATATTGCTTTAACTAAATTGTACCCACATGCATGTGCCTCCTTGTTTAATGACACGAGCAATACATGAATGCATTCTCATCATCAGAAAATAGACAACTAAGAAGAGTACACTGTAGTCAGTAAAAGTCCTCGGTCCACGTCATCTCCTACTAGTGCCCCTCTCCTCTCCCAAAGTGACACATTTGTTAGCTTGGCATACATCTTTCCAGAACTTTTCTCTGAGTTTACATCTAAATATACACTGTAGCTATGTATTAGTGTATGCATGTACACATACACACACACACACACAAATGAGTAGTGTTTATTTTAAACATTAATGGGATCATACTATGTATTGCTCTGGAACTTGCTTTTCCCCCCCTTAATAGGTCTTGGAAATCTTTCCATGGTACCACCAAGGGAGAGTTTCTTCCATCTTTGTAATAGCTGTACAGTTTTTGTAGTATGGATAAATCATAGTATGAAGGTACGTCAAAAAGTTTAAATAGAATTAAAAGATAATACAAATCTTTTCATGACCTTTTGATCTACCCTCATTTTTTTTTTTTACCAGTCCCTATTGAAGGACGTTTAGGTTGTTTCCAGTTTTTCAATATTCCAAA
>NW_007737364.1:37063-39737 GCF_000696425.1 Galeopterus variegatus | reverse complement strand
TTTTAAACATTAATGGGATCATACTATGTATTGCTCTGGAACTTGCTTTTCCCCCCCTTAATAGGTCTTGGAAATCTTTCCATGGTACCACCAAGGGAGAGTTTCTTCCATCTTTGTAATAGCTGCACAGTTTTTGTAGTATGGATAAATCATAGTATGAAGGTACGTCAAAAAGTTTAAATAGAATTAAAAGATAATACAAATCTTTTCATGACCTTTTGATCTACCCTCATTTTTTTTTTTACCAGTCCCTATTGAAGGACGTTTAGGTTGTTTCCAGTTTTTCAATATTCCAAGCGGTGCATGTGTATAGCTTTGTTTAGCCTTAAGCTTTCTGCTTCTTTCATGTGGCTGATCAGTCTTTTTATTCATGTCAGCAGACTGCCCCATTAAGGAATGTCAGCTCCGTGAGGGGAGAGATAATGTCTGTTTTTCTCTCTGCTCTATCCCCAGTGCCCAGAACAGTGCCTGGCTCAGCACATGTGCACAAGAAATATTTGTTGAACGAATAATTGGTCAAGAAGGGGAGGACATAGCTGCAAACCATTTTAACAATAAATGCTGTCTAATGCCCACATTTTACAAAGGCATTCGGACTCCCTAATCGTACTCTATCCTCAGATCAATAGTGTGAAGTCAGTAGATTCTTCAGGGTTATTGCCCTGGCTTCCCGATGAATCGTGGCCTGAAGCCGGAGCTTAGGAATCAAAGGTTCGATTCCTTGCTCTGTGACTTCCTGTGTGTGTGTCTTTAGAGAATTTACTTAACTTCTGTTACCCCCATTTTGGGGGGCTTAGGAATCAAAGGTTTGATTCCTTGCTCTGTGACTTCCTGTGTGTGTGTCTTTGGAGAATTTACTTAACTTCTGTTAACCCCCATTTTTTTAATCTGTAAAACAGGGATACATATACCTCCCCTAGAAGGGTTTTATGACAATTAAATATGATAGCATATGTAAAGTACTGACATAGAGTAGGCACTCAAAAAGTGCTTGTTTCCTTTTTGTGCCTTGCTCAGTACATTCTTTCTACCTGCCCAGGGTCAATCACCCAACCCCCCTGCTGCCATGTTTTACTGCCTACCAATTACTGAAATTCCTTACTGTTTTTCCTAAGGAATCTCCCAGCACATTGGTCTTCCTCTACCCACAGGAGTTTCTTGGGAAAAAACACAGGAAATATTTCCTTGCTTTGCGTCATTTAAATATAATGTCAACAGCTTTTCCCTGAGTGTTTTATGTTTGGGTACTTATCTCATTCAATAATAGTTTACTGTCTAATTCCCCAACTAGTTCTTGAGACCATGATTGATTACATTTTTTAACCCTGTTAATTTCAGGGTCAATTGCAAATGCCTTATAAATGGTAAATGCTCAATATTGGTAGAATGAATAAGTGATTGGAAAATGCTATAAATGTCTGATTTTAAGTGGTCTCACACTTCCATACATCTGAGGACTTAGGACCTCCTAACCCACTCTGCTCTGGTGACAGCACCCAAGCCACCCTGAGCCAGCTCCCCAGCTGCTGGCTGGTGTGAGAAACTGGTCTTTTTTTTTTTTTTCTCCAGTGTTGAGGTTTATGTTTTTTCCTCCCTCACTAAGCAGTCAAATCTACCTTCTGGTATCCTTCTCCTAGGTTTACATGCCTTTTAAGTTTTCTTTCTTTTTCCCTTTGGAATGGCAAGTTTGGCCCACCTCTACTTTCTTCAAATAATCTGAAAGTCAATATCAGTGAACTCCCCAATAGTGACTGAGAAGTTAAATTGTGTGCTCTCACAGCAGTAAAAAGGAAAGGTGACCTCTATCACCGCACCTCTAAGACTTCATTGCACTTACGTACTTACAGGGCAGTCTTCCTCTACTGCGCAGTGAGCTTCTTGAGGGAAGATATCATGGGATTTTTCATTTTTGAATCTCAAATGCCAACAGAGTATCAGATAGGTATATTTTGGAGGTTTAAAAAAAAAGGATATTGCTTTCCTCTCATTTTTTCCCTAACACGCAACCACTATAACTCAATACACTCATATTCCTATGAGTAGGCATCTAACAGGTTTCTACGAGGGACAACATTCTGGGTTCCAGACAGTGACTGAGAAAGCAACTTTTGGAATCTGTTTGAAAGTTAAGGACTTCTGTCTTGTTAGGATTGTTGTTAGGCTTTAAGGGAAACCCTCAACCCCTCAGGAAATGCCTCACCATGGACAAGGCAGGTAACTGCATCAAAGAAGAGGGTGTCTGGCAAATGGTGGGTCCCAGCAGTATCTTCAGATTGCACTACCCTTTTAAGGATCGAGCCCTGTTGTATTTAACTGCAGGCCTGCAAAAGGGAGCCCTGGGAGAGGCTGGAATGAAGTCCCCAGCCCAGCCGGTGTCTGTCTCTGTAAAGTGCCAGGTGTGCCTTGTTGTAGCTCGGCATCTCCTGCTTTTTAGCCCAGACTCTTGCTCTGTCCTCACCTCTACAGTTTGGTCTTTTGGTGCAATATGTGTCTGAGATTCTTTCCTCTCTTTTTCTCTATTAAGTATAAAGATTCAAAGTAAAATACATAAAAGTCTTAAATTCATTGAGTTTTGGCAATTGTATACATCCATATTACCATCACCCAAAGCAGATATAGAACATTTCTAGCACCTCAGAAAATCTCTTGTGCCCCTTTCTAGTCAACTCTCTCC
>NW_007737364.1:34524-36408 GCF_000696425.1 Galeopterus variegatus | reverse complement strand
AAAGTCTTAAATTCATTGAGTTTTGGCAATTGTATACATCCATATTACCATCACCCAAAGCAAGATATAGAACATTTCTAGCACCTCAGAAAATCTCTTGTGCCCCTTTCTAGTCAACTCTCTCACAGTCAACACCATTCTGATTTCTATATCCATAGATTTAGATTAGTTTTACCTGATACTTCATATAAACAGAGTCACATAACCTGCTTCTTTTTTTCTTTTATTCATTAAAACAATAACAAAAATGCGTACACATAATCTAATTTCTTTTCTTTTGCAACATGTCAAAAGTTAACATCCCCAAATATTTGACAGCAGTGGCCTCTGGGTAGGGGGAATTTGGATGCTTATTACTGACTTCTTTACACATTCTGTTATAATAGAAAAGTATGCATATAATTTTATAATAATGAGGGAAAAAAAGCTTTTTTCATGGGGTGGAGAGGCATGGTTCTTGCAGAGAAGTGAACAGGTCAAGTTCAGAATAAGCCAGGTGAGGGAACCTTGCCATCTGAAGGCTGAGAACACCAGTACCTGGTGGTCTCTTGCTGGTGGCGGGGATCTTGGTACATCCTCTCAAGGTCAGAGACCCTGGAGCAATTTCCTGTCTCCATTCTTGGTTATCTCTTTGGATATGGAACTGTTTGACCAAAGGATTTCTCCTACCTCAAATTCTTCCCTTTGCATCTTAGCTAAGAGAAAATAAAGTGAGGGGTTTAAAATACTATGAAAGTCATGAAAAAAATACACCCCCCCAATTTTAAACCCTTGATCATACATGTGAGATTTTTACCATATGCATAAGGCATATGGTAACAAAATAAAATAAACAATTATAGACAAAACCTATGCACTCTGGACTCTAAATATTATCTGACCACAGATAAGGGCAATTCCTTGTTCTGTTTCCTTAATGGTCCTGCCATACAGATGGCTACACACATGGAGAAGGTGTGTGTATGAGAAGCATAAATGCAGAGAAAGATTGGATCCTGAAATAATATTTGCGGGAACAGTTAAAATGTGAAAAAGAGAAAACAACCTAGCAATTTCACAACAGAATGCAAGGCCTAACTTCATTGATTAAATGGTCCCATATGTGGTAATCTACAAAGCTGGGAGGCTTGGAATGGCCTGGCCCGGGTGGTGCCAGGGCTCTGTGTGGACTGGCTGGGCAGCGAGCAAGTTACGCAACCTCACCGAACCCATTCCTGCCTCTCTAAAAGAGGGTAATAGTGGCAGCATCCACTATACAGGGCTGGAGGGAGAGGTGAGTGAAGTGAGGTGTGGGCAGACTCTTTGTAAGCCATGCATGTTATCCATGTGCCAATTGCTTATTGTCTCTTCTGGACCTGGAATAAACCCTCTGGAGGGACATGGGATCCAGGCTCTGATTCTTATGGTCATCGACCTTTTGGAGGACTAAAGAGCAAAGTGTTATCTCTTTCCTCGCCCTGTAGGCCTTGACTGCTTTACTGAGTCAAAAGGCACATTTTGATAGGAAAGAATAGGTGGGGGGGGGCGGGGGCGGGGACAAAGGAAAAATTGCTGGAGTCCAACAGACTGGGGTTGGAATCCAGATTTCCTCATTTACTTGCTCTGTGTTTGACCTTGGGTGAATCTTTTATTATCTCAGAGCCTCAGTTTTCTCATGTGGAAAATGGTAGTAGACTTCCATTGATTCAATGGATTGCTGGGAGGACAGGGTGAGATACATCCTTGTAATAGGTGTTTATATATTACCCGGGACAGGTGCCATCAGTGACAGAAATAGATTATCTCTTGTAGGAGATGCTCTGCAGCAGATGAGAAATGAAATCGACAGTATCTTGTTCCCAGCACACCTGAGCAGCTGTCCTTTAACCCAGGATCATGGGGCTC
>NW_007737364.1:32142-33978 GCF_000696425.1 Galeopterus variegatus | reverse complement strand
GACAGTATCTTGTTCCCAGCACACCTGAGCAGCTGTCCTTTAACCCAGGATCATGGGGCTCAGAGCAAGGGGCAGAAATATGGAACTCTGATGCTTACACCATTAGAATAAAGTTTTTCACCACACTAGACATGGACAAGATGGATCACCTGGTTTGGGAAAATGCTGCAGATGGGCCAGATGTACCCAAGCCCATCTGGGGGAGATCCACTTCCACATGGCTGGCACCTTGAGCTACTCCTCACCTGGAAGGCTTGGCACCCTCAGATGCCTCCTCATGCAGCCCCTGGGGTGGGGGAAGTTGGTTGTGTTATTTTTACCAACAAGAAGACATTCTTCCTTCTCTTATCTCTGCCCCCACTACCTCCCTCCTCCCCTCAGCTCATTTTAGCAGATTCTCAGGAGCCCTTTCAGGGAGGGAACAGAGGGGGCACAGCCTGCCGTCCTCCATGTCCACAAAAACCTTTCCCCAGGACTGGGGACGGGGTCAGATCGGAGGCAGGCTCGGGCCCTCACTGAATCCTGAGTTTTGCTGGAAGTGGGGAGCCAAGGCTTCCCGGCCAAGTTTCACTGTTTTGTTCTACAAGATGTTCACCAGGTAACCATTTGCACGGTTGTGCTTTTAAGAAATAACCCCTCTGCTGTGTCTTTCTCACCACCACCTCCCCACCCCAATTTCTCTTCCCAGCTCCCAGGCCTCCGAATTAGCAGAGTTTATTTAGCAACCTGTTTATTCCGCTGTAAAGTTAGGATGTGTCTCATTTCTGAGGCTTGAGTTGGCTGTACCTGAGTTCGTCTTTCCTCCCCCTCCCCTTCTCCTATTAAACCGAATTCCTCCCGCGGTTCTTGTCTTTTAAAGGGGCGATAACGTGCTGGCATCTGAAACCCGGGCTTTATTTTCCTCTGGCCGTCTAGTCCCTGCCCTCCTAAGGGAACTCCCGAGTGCTTGTTTAGTTTAGCTCGTCATCGATATTAAGAGCGGACTAGAGTTGGGAGCGTTTGATCTGTAAGCGGTCCAAGCCCCGGACGGCTTTTCCTAGCTTGGTGTCGGGGAGGGCGGCGGCAAGCTGGGGCCGGGGACCTGCGTGAGTCGCCGCGCTCCTCCGCGCCCGCGTTGCGCACGGTGGCTGGAGCCTGTCACTCTGTCGTCTGGAGCCCAGAACCCGAGGTGAAAGGCCTACGCTTCTCTCTGAGACGCCTCAGCGGAGCATATGCTGCAATCCCCAAATCCATTTTTAATTCATGACATCAGTTTAGAGACCATCGGAGCCTCTAAACGGCCTCTCTCAAAACCAAAACAACCACCACAACACAAGCAAGGAGAGGAGGCGGCCGCCGTGGCGTCAAGAACATTGTCTTTCTGTCCCCAGGGAGTGGACATTTGGAAAACCACTTTCCAGAGGGCTCCTACTGTCCCTCACAGCAGAGTTGTCCCTGCCCCGCCTTTTCCTGGAGCCGAAATTGGACCCCAGGTTATTTGTTATAAAGACATAGCTGGTTTCAAAGTGGTTTCGATTAGGACTTTATAAAGTTATATTAAAATAGTGAAATATGTATTTGCAGGGAGATTAAAGACTCCCCCAAATACCTTTACACACACGCACAAATATATATCCAGAACTGTATACAATATAAGTTATGTAATGTACAATAAAACATACTGTATGTTAAATAAGTAATATAACAATGTAATATAGGAACTAGATGTTGCATATAGATTAGCCAATATATAATCTGATGAAACATATAATGCATAGTATAGTTAAACAGTGTACGAGTACAAATGGACCATATATGTTATAGATCTTATATATGGTACAATGTCCTCTGAAATAT
>NW_007737364.1:22568-31480 GCF_000696425.1 Galeopterus variegatus | reverse complement strand
GTATACAATATAAGTTATGTAATGTACAATAAAACATACTGTATGTTAAATAAGTAATATAACAATGTAATATAGGAACTAGATGTTGCATATAGATTAGCCAATATATAATCTGATGAAACATATAATGCATAGTATAGTTAAACAGTGTACGAGTACAAATGGACCATATATGTTATAGATCTTATATATGGTACAATGTCCTCTGAAATATCCAAGGTGCTGTGCTGGAGCTCCGTGTCGCCGAGCCCAGCTTAGTACAGGGTGCCCGAGAGGAAGCGCACGCTGGTCTCCCAGTCTCCCGATGCTGCCGAGGCTGCCACCCCAGCCCTCGCCCTATCCCTGCTCCCCAAGTGTCCACGTGTCTTTGGGGTGGCTGAAAAGATCCCCAAAGACCAGCTTCTTATTGGGGTAACGGAGTTAACGGATTATCTCTCACACGGGTCAAACTTCAATTGGGGGGAGGGCGCCAATTTTTTGCAAACGACACGGAGGGCACACTCACCACGTTCACTGCAAGTCCTGTGCGTTTGGCGTTTGATCCCGTGAGTGTAAACTTAAGTATTTTTTCTCAGACAAATAACTTAAAATGTCATTTTCCAACGTGGGCATTTAGAGGCAATTTGGAAACTGAAACGAATCTATGCAAGACTTGAACGTTCCAGAGGCCCCTTAAAGGCAGTTAGGGGACCCGCCGATGGGCTGCAAGGAGACGACTCAAAGCAAAGCAAAATGCACAATTAGAAACTTGATATTAACCGCGCACTGGCAAATAATGCAGCTTAATAATCGCTGCATGTGTTTTCTCAAACTGGGGAAATAGGAGAAACACTTTGACAGAAAAGTTACTCTAAAGAGTCACACCGTTTAAAAGGGGAAACTCTCCCAGTGGCGGATCTTGTCTTCTTGGCAACCTAAAACAGTGTGCGTGAATTAGTTTTTCTCCAGAGTTACCTAGAAGCGGGACCTCAAAATCAATTGTCTGGAAGATGAAAGTGTTCACCGAGGGCTGCTTTCGATGGGAACGCGCAGCGTCCCTCCTCAGGCCACCTCGGGACCCTCCCGTGACCCGCAGTTCCCGGGTTCGAGGCCCGGGCGCACGCGCGGCCAGCGTCCCCGTGCCGGGCCGTCCGCGGCCCCAGCGTCTTTTATTTGCTGTCTCTTTCTCTCTCGGTCTCTGGTTCTTTCCTTCGAGCGACCTGCTGCGGAGAGCTAGGCGCGCCCTGTCGTCTGTGGGCTCTCACCTCAGAGTCAATATTATCTCAGATGGGCACAATAGACTGGAATGAAAAGCTAATATTGAACCAACGCGGTCCCTGCCCGCGCCGCCGCGATGCCACCCTTTGTCGCGCAGCCCCCGGCGAGGCGCTGGCGGCCGGGCTAAGCGGAGGGCGGCTGCGGCCGGGACTCTCCGGGCCCTCGCCGGGAGGGAGGGACACTTGGGGCCCAGCGGCGAGGCTTCGGGGGCCCATTCGGGGTGAGGCTGCTGCAGCCCCCTGGAAAGCCTCTTCTCCAGCAGCGAGGGCCCGACTGCAAAGCCCAGGGCTCCGCGGGGCCGCTGAGGAAGTGGGGCGCACGCCTAGTCCTAGATCCCGGACGCCCTGGGGGTGACGGGGGTGACAATAGGAGAGCGGGGCCCAGTGTGTCCAACCTCCAGGCAGGAGGGGTCCCGGAATGTGGGTGTGTCTTGGAGGGAGGGGCAGCTTCGGGGCCCCCCCAGGGCTGCTCAGGAGGGGTGGGCTATTCGCGGCGGGGCAGGAGGGTGGCAGACCCTCTGTGCTCCAAGTTCCCAGCCGCTGTCCACTCTTCTGTTCCCCGGCTCTGCACAGGTCGGGCTGAGCTAAAGAGGCAGGGGACGCTGCACGAGGGGCCCGAGGGCCGCTTCTCTGGCTGCGCGGGGAGCTCGGGCTGCGCTCCGGTTTTCCCGGCCGGGTGCTGCTCTTTGGCCACCACCAGAGGTTTCAAGGTCGCTTTGAGGCGCCCACTCGAGCCACGTGAGGTTACCGGCCGCTGCCACGCAGCACTGTCCTGCTAGCTTTTCTAACTGATTGCAGCGAGGACGCCGACGGTTCTCCAGTCCTAAACCTGGGGTTTAAGTCCACATGCTACAACTGCAGAAGAAGACAGAGGCTTGCGGCAGGGCCTGAGCTGGGAAAAGTGGCCTGGCGGACAATGGCGGGCGAAGCGGGCATGAAGTTACACTACGTAGGGCCGCCTGGAATAGCCCTGCTGCGAGCCACAGTTTGGGAGCAGCGGTTTGCCTACGGGGACTCTTTGCTGCCTCTTCTCCTTGGCTTGAGTGCAGGCATCTGGTGACTATGGGTGGGGAGGAGAGGCGGGCATTCCAGGGCTCCTCATGGAGTGACACTACTGCACCCATGGGCAGGAGTTGGGGGCGCGCCAAGCGACGTTGTGTCATTTCTCCCGAGGCTCAGTTTTCTCACCCGGAAAATGGGTATCATGACTCCTCTAACTTACCAGGTCACATTGTGATGTTCCCTGAGATCATGAGTGTGAGAAAATATGCTTTTAAATGCTAAAGCTCGATATAGGTGAGAGGAATTGTTAGCGTTCTTTTTCTTTGCATCCTCCTCGTTTCAAGGAGAGCTGCAGAGTCCAAGAAAGAAAAACAAAAGCCAACAATTTCCTTTTTTCCTAAAATGACCATATTACCCTTTCTAAGCCCCAGCCCAGACTCCAGAGCTCAGAAAATGGGAAGGATCTAAAAGAACAGATGATAAAGAGATGAGAGAGGGGCTCATGGAACACCAGTGTTTCAGAGGTGGGGTAGGTTAGAAAGTGGATTGAATATGAAAACTTCAAGGAGCCCCTTATATTCCCTGACTCCAAGTTAGGAGGCTGGAAGAGAGCAGAGTCTCAAACAAAGTGGATTGAATATGAAAACTTCAAGGAGCCCCTTATATTCCCTGACTCCAAGTTAGGAGCCTGGAAGAGAGCAGAGTCTCAAAAAAAAGGATGCCAGAGAGCTGAGCAGAGGAGTCAGAAGGGGTGCCCGCCTCCCGGGCTGGGCTGCCTCAGGCTTGGGTGATATGGGTGCCAGTCGGTGCTCTTGTGGCACGATGAAGGCTCAGCTTTGGGGGCGATTAGAGGGGAGCGCAGCACCTCCACCTACACAAGGAAGGCAGAGCTGTCTTCACCCGTGCCCAGGGCAGTCACCCGTGTCCTTGTTCCCTATTTCCTTGTCCCTGTCTGTGTGTACGTCTGGCTGAACCTTCCCTGTCCTTGCTTGGTCTTGGGTTTTCATTTGAAGGCAGCTGAGGGAGAAAGAAACTGGGATCCCCTTTGATTCTGTTTCCTTGCTTTCGATAATGAATTGGGACAGCGTGCGTGTGTATTTAGAGACTAGCGAGTTTCACCGTGATGAAGGATGTAAATCCCGAAGGTAGGGTCCTGTATGTGGCTTCAGGCATCAGTGCAGAGCTCCTGACTCTGGAGCGTTGGATCTCAAAACGGATGGATCTCGGGAGGCCCAGAAGCTCATAGGCTCCTGCTGACATCTGGAGGACAGCGCCAGTCTCCTGCAGTCACCTGGAGCCGTAGAGGACAGAACCAGGGTTGAGACCCCCCATCCCCCGGAAGGGCTCGATCCCCCAGGTCGGCGCTCCCAGCAGTTCCGCTGATGGGCGCCGCTTCGGGGCCGCCTTCATATCACACGGGTTTCCAGCGAAGCCCAAGCAGATTCCACGGCCTCATCTCACGGCAGGAACCAGGGCGCCCCAGGACAGACGGGGCTGGGACCCGCGCTCTCCAGGCGGAAGGGGCGAGACACCAGAGCCCCATCGCGGCTGCCCAATCGTGCTCTCCAAGTGTGTGGCGGGTGATCAATCCCCATCTTGCAGTGACCAAGGGCCCCCTGTCTCGGGACGTTCTCAGCCAGCCACGAGGAGGCGCAATTTGGGAGCGCTGCACCCTGCGACCCCACCTCTTCGGACTCTTCCCCAAGAGGGGCCCGCTCAGGCCATCAGGGGCCCAGTCTCTGAGCGGCCGTGGTCGGGTCCGGAGATCTGAGACTTCAGGCATGGACTTGAGACCGCATTAGCGCGGTAGCTGGACAGCCTATCTCCCTGGTACAAGGGATCACAGCCGCCTCGTCCTTCTTAGAGCAGAACCTGTCCCCCTTTCCCCGCCCACTTCGGAAGGAAACCCGACTCCTAGTAAAGCTAGAATTCTAGCGTGGCTGGTGAACGGTGAAGCGGGGAGTCGAAGCTTATGGAGGGAAGAGGGACACATTTCCAAGTCGTCCTCCCTCCTCTGCAGCCGATGGACCTCAGACCTCCTCCCCGGCCCAGATTGCGGTTTCGGCGACATCTTGGCAGTGGGGCGCAACCCCAGCACTCCCTGGGCGCACGGGCTCAGGTACTGCGGGACTGAGCGACTCGGCGGGCACCGGTCCTGCGCCCGGCCCTCGCCACTAGGCGCCGCTGCGCGCACGCCGATCGGGGCCCCGGGTCGTCGCGCCCGCCCGGAGAGAGGCCTTCGGGGAGGAGGCCAGAAAGGGATTTGCCTTAATAATTAAAAAAAAAAAAAAAAAAAATGCATTTATGGTATGAATTCTACTTTTCGTTTTCCCACCGTCGCCCTAAGCGTTCAGAGAGGCCGGAATCGCAGTGAGCTGGAGGGGTTTTTAACCGACCCCCGAGGCCTCCCCATCTCAGGACACCTTTCGCGTGCCTTGGGCCTGGCAAAGGGCGTCCGCGCTTCCCGCACCGGTTTATCGTACCGGCTCACTGGAAGGGTCCAAACCGCGGCGACACGGACGTGCCATGGTGCGGAGGGTGGGCTAGACCATACAAGGCCATGGCCTAACAATAACTAAAATTTGGTGAACGCCAACAGTGTGCCAAGCATTAGCTCGCTGACTCCTCTCAACAACCATTAAGATATCCACATTTCCTTTTCGCAGATGAGACAACCAAGGCTCGAGAAGGAGAAAGTCAAGCAGGTAGTGATCCCAGACAGCCCCCGCTCACCTATTCTGGGTTGCATGAGGCTGTGCACCCACCGCACATACCGCAGGGACCTAGCACAGAGCTGCCATTAGAGGGTGGGACACTGCTGCTTACTTCTTTGAAGCACAGGGGGCCTTGCAGGGAACTCGGAGCAGATGGTTATCACACAGATCCCCAGGAATCCCTGCCCTTTGATGCCTTCAAGGAGCAAGGAATCCAGGCGTCTTTCACCCCTACTCCTCCATAGGGAAGTTGGTGGCCTTTGGGGGAGAACGAAGGAGTGTGTCAGGAGTGTGAGACCAGCATTAGCTCATGTTTGCACAACTTACTGTTCACAGCCTGAAGCCCAGTGACAGCAACATCAAAGACAGGAGCTAACTTTTATTATAGCTCACTATGTGCCAGTCACTGTCTAAGCAGTTTGCTTGGCTTATCTCATTGAGCAATTCCAAGGGCCAAGGTAATATTATTTATTCCCATTTCGGAAAAGAGAAAACAGTGTAACAGAGAGATTAGGTAACTTGCCCAAGGTCACACAATCAGGAAGTAGAATAGTTTTATCACTCCTCCAAACAGGCCCAACTGTTACCCTCTACTGACTTCTAGGCAGTCTTGGCTGTAATTTTACAGAAAACAAAATGTGGTCAGAGAGGTTGTGGTGTCGTCCAGGGTCAATCAGTAAGTGATAGATCCAGGATTAGAACCTGCAAGTCTAGCTGCCTGCACAGTGTAGATTTCTGAGGCTACAGAGCCCAACCGGCAGAGGCCTGGGGCCATACAAGGAAGGCAGAGGAAGGAAACCCCTTGCTCTGAGCTAGAGCCTCAGAAATGCCCCCATCTCCCACTGCATGCACCAGTACTTAACCCAACCCCCACTCCTTGGGCAGATAAGGAACAAATGGGGAGCACATTCTGCAAGGCCCAAAGCCAAGAGTAGAGTGAGCTGTGGCCACACCGTCTAGGAGTTCAGGGTTCGAGTCCAGACCTGAGTGCCTAGTGCTCTAGGCACATCCACCAGCCAGTGTGGTTAATGAGTTACTCTCCTAGTTAATTCTGCCGCACGTTGCATGTTGGGGCTGGGGCACGATCCTTCCTGGGCTCCTCAGGTCTGGGTGCATAAATTAGCATAGGTTTCCCAATTTCCAGCACTCCTGCACTGCCCCTGACTCACCGGAAACCCTCTTCTCTGTCTAGGGGGCTGGAGCACATCCGGGGGCCAGTGGCCCTTGGGACAGAGGAACTGGAATGCCCTGGTTCCTTTAGTTCCAGATCCTGCTGCTCCCTCACCATCTCCCACCTGCCTGCCAGCCAGAGACACTTAGGAAAACCTGGCCATTGAAGGACAATTTTCAAGAGGTGGGTGGCCTATGGAGGATGCCACACAACCCCAGTCTTGTCTTGGAGCAGTTTGGCTCTCTGCTTGGGCCAAATGTTCCACCTGGAGCAGGAGGCTGAGGGTTCCGGTATCCAGTCTGTCATTCACCCTTAGGATACTCTTCAACTGCATTCTGGCCAAGGGGTTAAGGGTTGGTGGGTACCAACTACACCTTAGAGCTCAGGGCTGAAAGTATTAAAGAGGGGGAACACCCTCACATATCACACATCATGTTTTTTCACCTTATCTCCCAGACACCGACTGGATTCCCCTTGTCCTCAAGGTCAACAAGTTTTATACCCCCAGCCAAGATCACGAATGCTAACTGTGCAATAAACCACCATTCCCTGCCCTGCAACATGGGTGGGGCTTTTAGTAGCCCCAGTTTGCAACCCCAGAGTCTCCAGCCAAGTTTGGAGGGCCTGGCCTGAGGGCGAGGCTGGAGCCTAACCCTTCGGTCCTTCTCCAGATGCTCCCACGGAGAAGGGTGCCCTCTTCTGCTTGCTCTAGGATCCAGGATCTACAGACTGCCTAAACTGGATATTTGTTTCTAGCTTCTGAAACCTGGGGGCTGCCCCTAGCTCCAACCTAGGCTTGCTGGCTGGGCACAACCAAAACACCTCCACCCTTCGCCATCGCTTCAGGCTCCCGGTTCCCTGCAGGCCTGGGCACACTTGCCAGCCTCTATCTTCACAGCCTAGTTGAGGGAGGAATTTCTGAGCTGGAGACAATACTCTGGGGGATGGTGGTTCAGGTTTGAGGGAGGTGCCTTTTTGAATGAACACTCATCCCAAGGGGCTAGATACACTCCAGAATCTTTGGACCTAGAAAAAAAGAGGGAGGGGGGCAAAGTAAGGCTACTCGAAACTGACAAAGGGTGAAAACGGGGCCAGGACCCCAGCCCAGAGCTTGTGTTGTAGAGGTCTGAAGCATGAGGCAGGAGCAGTTTCTCCCACTAGGGCAAAGATGTTAATGTTTGTATGTGTGTGCCCTGGCAAGGTTGGGGGGCAGCAAAAATGATTTCTGTTGGTGCCTTACTAATCTGTCTGGTGCCAACAACCCCGGAAAACACAGCTCCCAACCCAGACGGGGTCCTGAAAGGGTTTTTTGGACCCCCACCCCCAACAATACTATACTTGTAACAAGGAAGTAGAGAGACTGACACAAACATAAATGCACACAGGTGAAACCAGGAGAGGGGAAGGGGAGACCCGAGGTCAGGGAAAGGGGTAGCGGGGGAACTGCGCAGTGTGGCCTAAGATCCGGACCCTGGGCTGATGTATCTGGTGGCGTTCCAGCCTCGTTCGTGATCGACTTTACTCTTCTATCCCCTCCCGATCTACTTCTCCCGGGTTTCACAGCAACCTAGTCACCAAACACAGGCATTTCTTCATCCTTAAGAGAAATGACATGGGCCTGGGAGTAATAGATTTAAAGGACGCCAGATTTTTTATCATTAATTGTAAACGTGCAAAATACCTGCTGGTACTTCACTTTAGAAGAATGTAATTGGCAAAAAGGAAAAAAAAAAAAAAAGGAGGAAAAAAGAGGCTGCTGATGAATAGATAATAGATCTTTAACCACCAATAAACAGAGAGCAGCGCCAGCAGCCTGGGGGATGTGATCATAATTATGCCGCCGCGCGAGCCAATGGGGACGAGAGAACTCGGCCCTAAAATCGTCCCAAAACCCAAGGCGAGCTCGAAAATGCGGACACGGCCTGGGACCGGAGACGCGATCATCAGTCCTTAGTTTCGAGACCTGGGTTTGCGCAGCAACCCGCCCCGGGGACAACAGATGGCAGAATAATAATAGAAATGATAATAATAGCAGCAAAAGTAATAACAATGACAACGCCAACAATAATAATAACGGCACGATAATAGTAGCACCACTTCGGGCTCTCCCCTGACCCTGGACTCCCGGTCCCAGACATTCCAGAAGGAACTATTTGAGGGAAGGAGGCGAGCGCTCTCCCAGACAGAAGAAGCGAGAGCCAGTGGGGCCCGTGCGGGCGCGAGTTGGAATCCCACCGCCCCGGCAGCGTTAGCGGCTCCGGTCTCAACTTGCAAACGAATAAGCCGATCAAGGACCGCGAACGCACCGACCCTGGGACCTGCAGGCTGCGCGTGGCTGGAGGGGTGGGCGGACCCTACCCGCCACCCCGGGCCCTCTCGCCCCGGAAACCGCCGGGAGTCGTGCTGGGGGTGGGGATTGCTGTCACCGAACCGCGACGGTAGCCCTCGCCGGGAATCAGCCCTCGCCCGCTTACCCTCGCGGTGCTCCCCGGGCGACGCCAGTTCCCCCGACGCGGGGTCGCGGGGGACAGCAGCGGCGGCGCGTTAGGCGCGCGGAATCTGTGTGTCTGCCTGTCCGTCTGTTCTAAGAGCTCGGGCGCAGCAGGCTCGGGATCGAGGGGGCCGAAGCGGAGGCGGCGCCTGCCGGGGACTCTGCAGGGACCAGGGTGCCCCGGAGGGAGTGGTGGTGGTGGAGGAGGCGGTGGCTGAGGGGGAGGAGGTGGGGAAAGAGGAGGAGGAAGAAGAGGAGGAGGAGGAGGCGAAGAAACC
>NW_007737364.1:17468-20425 GCF_000696425.1 Galeopterus variegatus | reverse complement strand
GCCGCCGCCGCACGCCCTGGCCGCCCACCCCCTGCCCTCCTCGCATTCGCCACACCCCCTCTTCGCCTCGCAGCAGCGGGACCCGTCCACCTTCTACCCCTGGCTCATCCACCGCTACCGATATCTGGGTCATCGCTTCCAAGGTACGTGCCACGTCGCGGGACTGCAGCGCGCGGCTCCCGCCGCATCCTTCGCTGTCCCCGGCCTGCTCGGGGTGGGCGCCTGGCAAGGCCCCGGCGGAGGTTCCTCCGGCTTTCGGGGCCCGCGCGCCCTGTTCGGAAAGTGGGCGGCGAGGGGCCGGCGCGGCGTTGATTCCCATTCTCCGAAGCTACGGCCAGTTTGGGGAGCTGGCCCCGCCGGCCGCTTGACCTTTTAGAAAGGGACGCGGACAGAGAAGTTGTCCCCGAGTGCGACCGGGTCGGTGCCGGCTGGGACAGCCCGCTCTGCATGCCCGCCGCCAGGGCTGTCAGAGCCGGCGTGGTCCCCAGGCTCCCGGTCCCCTCGGTGATGTCCACGGCCGCCCTGGTGCAGAGGTGCGCGAACGGTGCCCGGCCGCCAGGTTCGTCTTCGACTGTGTTCGAGCCTGTTCGCCACCCGCTCCACGCCCCTGCAGCCTAGGCCCGCGACTTCTTGGTCTTCGACCCTCTTCCGGAGGCCAAAAGACCCTCGCGCCCCCGGAGCAAAGTATGAGGGTTTATTTTTTCCTGTTTTTTTGGAAGCCCTGGGAGGGGCGGGAACCCGCGCGGGTAGAAACCTCCGGGGCTCGCAGCTCTCGCCGCGACCTGCTTAACTGGGGCGCCGAGCGGCCGTGGCGGGAAGGCAGGTTCGGTCTGGTTTTTGTTTTTCTTTCCTTTTAGAGAAATGAACCGGGTCGGGAGACGGCCTGGGAGGGGAAGATCTATTTGGGTGTTTTTATTTGTTGTTTTTCCCTTCCTTTCCTTTCCTTTCCTTTCCTTTTCTTTTCTTTTCTTTTCTTTTCTTTTCTTTTCTTTTCTTTTCTTTCTTTCTTTTTAAAATTTGTTTGTTTTTTAACATCAAAGGGAAAATTCCAGATAAGCCAAGAAAAAAGAAACTTATCACCCAGAGGCAGCTCTGGGTGGGGGGTGGGAGGAAAGTAAAAACTTTAGAAAAAAGGGCGAGTAATTAGTTTACCGATCGGAGTCGGTACAAGACCTACCTCCAGCGGCAGCCGATCAATACTCAGTGGCTTATCTAGTCATTAACCCTTTGCGTTCCCGCCAGAGCCTCGAATCGTGTAGATGTCACCCCCCTCCTCCCCCTAATATATATATATTAAAAAATAACAAACCAAACCAAAAAACCGTTCGCCCGTAGTCCTGGACTGGATTTGCCTCCATTCCCTTCTGGATTGTCGGTTTGTATTTCTTTGTTTGGGTTTTTGGTGAATCGATTTTCTACACTAGTGAGTGAATCCACAACTCTCCGGCTTTGCTCGCCAAGTTTAGGGCTCAACTTTCTCGTTCTCTGCTAGCCACGCTCTTGGTCCCCCGACCAGACCCGGAGCAGCCGGATCTTCCGGGGCTGCAGACCGTCCCAGCGGGTGCCCGCAGCTCAGTACCCCCGGTTTCGATCCGTTTGCTCGCGTCTGTCTTCTAGTTCTCTGGAGCCGGGAGCCCCGGGCCGGGTCCTCGGGAGGCAGCAGCGGCAGAAGCCAGGCACACCCGCCGGCGAGGTTTCTGTCCCGTTCGGGCTGCAGCGACTCGCCCGCTCTCTGTACTTTCCCGGAGTAGTAACAAGACAAATAAGTTTGAAATAAGTCCCCGAGAAACTCTGGATAGCGGCCTGCCGCTTCTCCACCCTGGGGTCAAAGTTCCCCGAGAGGTTAGGAGAAGAGAAAGCCGATCCTTTGGGTCTTGGGCGCCAATCCCCGGACCGGGCTCTGCCGCTCCCTCCCCTGCTCCGGGCGCCCGGAGCGGAGGTGGAGAGGCCCGCGGCGCCAGCGCGCCTGTGGAGCCTGCGAGGTCAGGAGCCTGGGGACTGGCCCCGCTGCGGCAGCTGTCGCTTGGGTACCGCACAGGTGAAACCCTGGCGGTCCGGGCCGGGCAGCTGGGCAGTCGTTCCCTTGGCGCGCCCTTGGATGGCCACCGGGCCCCGCAGGTCGGGCGGTGAGGCTATGCGAAGGCCTTGAGCGCTGTGCCGGGTCAGCCCGGCTCGAGAGAAGCGCGCGGCTCTGGCCAGAGGGACCCCTCTAATGGGACTTCTCTTGCGCTTCCCTCCCGCAGGGAACGACACAAGCCCAGAGAGTTTCCTTTTGCACAACGCGCTGGCCCGAAAGCCGAAGCGGATCCGAACCGCCTTCTCGCCGTCCCAGCTTCTAAGGCTGGAACACGCCTTTGAGAAGAATCACTACGTGGTGGGCGCTGNCCGTCCCAGCTTCTAAGGCTGGAACACGCCTTTGAGAAGAATCACTACGTGGTGGGCGCTGAAAGGAAGCAGCTGGCGCACAGCCTCAGCCTCACGGAAACTCAGGTGAGTGTGGCCCAGGCGTGAGGACTCCATCCAGGCGTGGACCCCCACCCCAAATCCTCGGACCCACACAGCTGACACGCTGCACACCCACGAGTGCAGAGCTCTGAGAGGGCCTTCGGCAAAGGGCCGGGTATGGTTCCACGCCTGGGCTAGCGATTTATAAGTTTCAAGGTGCCTGGCTTCGTTGGGCTCCAGCACGGGGCTGTAGGAGCTGGTTCACCCCAAGTTTTGCGGGGATGCGCTGAGTTGCTCCCTCTGTTCAGCTGGGCGTTCCTCCTAGCTTCTGGCTAAGACACCCCTGCACTTTTGGTGGGAATTTTGGTGAGATGTGGGGACCTGGCTGGGGTCCGGGAAGAGGGAAAGCACCATGGGGTGTCCACGTGTTTGGGGCTTGAAGCTGGAGAGTTCAGGGCATGGGTTAAGGGTGACTTTGAGAGATTGAGGGCGGTGGCTTACACCGTGGACTC
>NW_007737364.1:10044-15523 GCF_000696425.1 Galeopterus variegatus | reverse complement strand
TTTCTCAGTTTCTCTCTTACTTCCCCTCTATTCCTGGTCTTTCAGAAGCTTTCACTTTTGATCTTCTTTTCCTAGCTGGAAAGGTTCAGCTGGGTTGGGGAGGAGGCCTTACACCTCCATCCACCCTGGCTTCCTGCAGCCCCACCCACCTCCTGCTCACCTGCAAAAGTCCCTCACAAGGAGGACGCAGCTCAGGCAAACTCCGATCGCATACCCAGGGCCCGGGCCTTACAGAGGAGGCGCCGTATTTAGGCAATGCTGCCCAGACCGGCAGAAAATAGAAAGCACATTGGGCCCTGCGGGAAGCCACAGCAGCAGCAGACTGAGGTCTTTTCTTGCACTCGACATTTATCTTTTTATTTTTCCTTACTTATTATTTTTATAGGGGTTTCCCATGCTTTGCAAGGCCTTTGCTCTCAGCGGGATGTGGGTGCCCTGCACAGGGCCAGGAGAGAAAGGGGCTTGGTGCACTCTGGGCGGTGGGGTCCTGGGACCCTGGGGAAAAAGACTTGNCCTTACTTATTATTTTTATAGGGGTTTCCCATGCTTTGCAAGGCCTTTGCTCTCAGCGGGATGTGGGTGCCCTGCACAGGGCCAGGAGAGAAAGGGGCTTGGTGCACTCTGGGCGGTGGGGTCCTGGGACCCTGGGGAAAAAGACTTGCTGGGAGGGCTCAGAAGGGCAGAGAGCCGTCCATCCCACCCACCACACACTTGGGGTCTTGCTCTCAGAGGGGAGGCCCTGTGGAGTCCCACCCATAGGATATGCATCTGGGGGCCTGGGCCTTCACAGTCTGGGACAGGGGTCGGTGGGCTGGGTGGAGAGATCAGGCACTTGGTAGCAAGGCGCTCTGAACTAACGGGCCCCCATCTGCCTCTCGTCCTCAGGTAAAAGTATGGTTTCAGAACCGAAGGACGAAGTTCAAAAGGCAGAAGCTGGAGGAAGAAGGCTCAGATTCGCAACAAAAGAAAAAAGGGACACACCATATTAACCGGTGGAGAATCGCCACCAAGCAGGCGAGTCCGGAGGAAATAGACGTGACCTCAGACGATTAAAAACACAAACCTAACCCCACAGAAACGGACAAGACGGAGCAAAACAGACAAGGAGAGGAGGGGAAGAAGAAAAAAATCCTACAAAACAGAAACAAACCGCACACACATTCACCGAAAGGGAGGAGGAATCAGAGGGAGCAATGGCTCGCGTCGCAGACTTTGGGCAGCGAGGGCTCAGACTCCCAATCCGAGGCCGCGTCGAGGTGGCAGAGGACGGAGGCTCCTTCATCAACGTGCAACCCACGTCTAAAGAGGCAGCTGAGTGAGTGAGTGAGAGAGACAGAGAGGAAGAGAGAGAGGAAGGGGGGTGAGAGAGAGAGAGAGAGATCTGAATGTGGCAAAGCTGAGCGCAAGCTCTGACAGGGGGAACTGTCAGTCAAACGCCAAGCCAGCCAGAGGAGATGATTGGCAGGTATTCTGTTTATCACAGTCCACCTAAAAGATAATGATAATGATAAAAAGAAAAAAGAAATAAAAACCCAACCAGGCACAGGACTTTTTATTTTGCACTTCGCAGTGTTTCCCCCCAATCTTTAAAAATAATTAGTAATAAGCAAAATTCCATATCTAGCCCCACCCTACACCTGTTTCAAAAACTTGAATTGCATGTAGCAGTTGTTGGGTGAATGGTGTCTAAAGACAGAAAAGGAATTGTAATTTTCCTTTCCTTTTAAAGACAGGTTCTGTGTGCTTTCTATTTTGATTTTTTTTTTCTGAAATGTGCAGAAAAAATGTGCAGTCTGTAAACACTTTTTGATACCTTCTAATGTCAGTGATTGTGAAAGCTAAATGAAGTAGGCTCAGCAATAGTGGTCCTCTTACAGAGAAATGGGGAGCAGGACGGGGGGCTGGGGGTGGCGAGGGAGGGTGCCCACAAGGAGAGTCAGGACTTGTACTGGAAAAAAAGCCCTAAATTAATTATATTTCTTGGACATTCCCTTTCCTAATATTTTGAGGCTTAAAACCACGAGGTAAACGTCTCCTTTTAGTGGTTGGAGAAATTGGCTGAGTTCAACCACTCACCGTAATGGCCATTCCAAACTTTAAATCTATCTATTGCAAAAACTGAAGGACTGTAGTTAGCAGGGATGATGTTAAGTGTGGCCAAGGACGCGACGGCAACTTTTCAAGCACTGAGTTTCTATTCCAAGATCATAGACTTACTAAAGAGAGTGACAAATGCTTCCTTAATGTCTTCTATACCAGAATGTAAATATTTTTGTGTTTTGTGTTAATTTGTTAGAATTCTAACACACTATATACTTCCAAGAAGTATGTCAATGTCAATATTTTGTCAATAAAGATTTATCAATATGCCCTCAGAGTAGTCGTCTTGGGAATTTGAAATGGATCTTCTTTTTAAAAAAGTATCTAGAATTTGAGTGTGGTCCTTCCCCAACTAGGCTCAAGAAACTCAGGCTCCCCACCCACAAAAGGGCCAGACTGATAGATCCTTGGGCATTTTAAAAAGGGATGAGGATGGAGAAGGGAGATTAGGAAAATTTAAGTCTTTCAGAAAAGGGATGGGAGAAAAATTTTCCAATCAGACCTTTGCCCGTTGCGTGCCCTACTGAGAGAGTTTAGTTTGAACTTCAGGTTAAAAATGCTTACTTCTTTTCTTAACCTCTGAATTAAAAAAAAAAAAATCAGACGTATAATTATGCATTGATGAATATTCCCCCAGGATTGGAGAAGACACTTAACAGAATCAGAGTCCTGGGACTCCTAAACTTTGCTTCTGACTTCAACCCCCAAAGTACAAGTCAGCCTCTCTCTCACTCTCTCTTCCTTCCTTCCTTCCTTCCCTCTTCTCTCCTTAGCCCCAATCTGCTGAAGGTGATGGGATGAACCCAAGGGCTTCAGCAGCCTTATAAGGCAAGCATTCTGAGAAACCTTCAACTCTTAATTTTAACATTAAAGAAAAAGTTGTAACTAATCTTGGAGGAAACTTAGCTTTCTCCCTCCCTCCTTCCCCCTTCTGGGGGTACGAGGTTGTTTTTGCATGCTTCATTTGCTTCTTATCCTGATAGGCTGCATTAATCAGTTTTATTTCCATTGATAGAGAAACCTCGTCTGTTCTGTTCGAGCTACAAAGCGTCCTGTGAGCTTTTGTGAAAGTGCAAATCAGTTTAAGCAATTATCATACCAGGAATATGAAGGGGAAAGAGGAGGCCTTGCCCAGTGGTCTCCTTTAATCTCTTAATCCACGGATCCAGGGGGGCTGCCTGGACATAATTTAGGACAATCTCCCCACCCTTTACACTGTGATAAGGCCAAGTTACAATGCAGGGCAAAAATACAAGCTTTGTTAACATCCTGCCTTGAAAAGTTAAGATTAGACATTCCGTGCACGTGTGGGGACTATAGGGCACTATGGAAATTTTTTCTTTCTTTTTTCCCTACCCTTCTCTAAAGTAGAATTCATTCTCCATCTCTCTCCCTCTTCCCCCCCTTTATCTCTGCCTGTCTCCCCCTTTTTCTTTCTGGCTCTGCCCCTCTGTAGAACCCCGGCAGCTCATAGTGCATTTTCACACAGATCCCTTTTGGAAGGTGTGTTGTGGGGGAGACTTCGCTGCAGGGAGATGCTAGAGCAAAAAGGGGTGGCCTCAGGAGACCTGAGTTTGCCTCATGCAGGGACAGGTGTGGTTCTGAGGATCCTGGAAACCCTCGTGGGGCTTCAAGCCACTTCCACAGCATGACCCTCAATGAGTGCTATCTGTCCTGAGCACTTTTAAGTCACTGCTTACCCTTGCCTTCCACCCACCTTCCAAAACTCGGAATGCCTCAAACACCAAGCACAGTCCCATTAAAATTCAGACTGGCCTTTCTAGAAAAAAATTTCCTATCTTGATAAAAAAGGCTTATTTATGTAGGAACAATTACTTTATTTATTTATTTATTTAGTAGTACAAGAAAAAGGGGGTGAAGTTTTTTTTGTTTTTTGGGTTTTTTTGGGTAAACGTCCTATGTAGTGTAACAGCAATAAAATCATCAGAGAATACTATTAGCTTTGAAAAAAAAAAAAAACTAAAAGCTTTATTACAAACCAAGCTTTGAAAATAGGGGGGATTAGGCGGCTGAAAGGGTCCCACAATGGTAAGAAGAAAAGGTTTCATGCTAATGAGGTTAATGCCCTTTGTATCTCAGGCTTCCACATCTTCATTACGCGCTATCTCCGGCTGCACGGAGCGGCTCAGAGAGCCGCAATCCACTCCAACGCCCCCCTTCCCGGCCCAAAGAAGGATTTGATAGCAGCTCTGTTCAAACTAGATAATTATATCTTTTCAAGTCGGAATTAAGATAAAGAAAGTGAAGCAGAGGCGGCTCGCCTTGATCCACTGCAAACAAATTTGGCGCACTTTCGAGTCCTTCCCCCCGCCTCAAAAAGGCAGGACAGTCAGCTTATTAGCCGCTCGTTTGCTTTATTAATTCATCTATTTAAAGTGGCAGGATTAGGGCGTCTAATGTGGACGCGGGCTGCCACGGCGCTGAGGAATATAAATATTTGCGAGATGCCATCCCACGATGACTATCTGGTCGTGGGGCGCGGGGCAGGGTGCGCGGAGCGCGTGTGTCCTGCCGCTGCGTCCCCTTCGCAGCGCGCGCATGCCGGGCTGGAGCCCTCTGGGCACGGGAGTGTGGGAGCCGTGTGCCCCAGGTCTGTGTGTATCCTCGTGTTACAAGGCTGCCAATTCTGGATGCCCCTGGACAGGGCCCTGTGGGCATCGTGGGCCGGGTTCGAAGTTTCTCCCAACACCCGGCGAACTGTATGCATGTTGCCATGTGTCCTGCCTGTGACCCCGAATGGGGATGTAGGTTACAAGTTCGATCCACATCCCGTTCCCTTGTTAATTACTGTGGTCCTTCCCCGTGCGTCCCCCTGTGCCAAGTGGATGTTCCAGAGATGCGAGGCGCGGATTCTCAGTTTGCGTTGCCCTGAGACGGTCAAACGAAATAAATACACACGCGTGTGCAGCGCGATTCCATTCTTCTGCGAGGTGCGCTCTCGCTCCAGAACCTGTTCGTCCGCGAAGGCGCCAGGAACTCCTGGGGTGGGAGAAACCTTGGACCTGCGTATAGTTACCCCTTCCCGGTACTCCTGGCTCGTTCTGACTCCGCTCATGGCAGCCAAGCCGAGCCGGAGCGGGCGCGTTGGCTGTGGCCGGGAACCTGCCGGGCCACTTTTGTGCGAGGGGCGGATTGTGGCAGCCGGAGAGCCGCGCCAAGCGGGCCAGGCAGAAAGGGGGCTCGGGCCTGCGCGCCGCTTTGGAAACCTCGGCTCCTCCCCGTCCCCGCCTCGAGTCGCAGAAAACAAAGTCCCGGTCACGCAGGCTGACTGGGGAGGGACTCTGGAGGCTCGGAGGCCTGGCCCAGGGCCCCGCTCTTTGGTGGGGGGATGTGGGCTGGGTTGCCCACATGTGGGCAA
>NW_007737364.1:7675-9258 GCF_000696425.1 Galeopterus variegatus | reverse complement strand
ACGAGGTAAACGTCTCCTTTTAGTGGTTGGAGAAATTGGCTGAGTTCAACCACTCACCGTAATGGCCATTCCAAACTTTAAATCTATCTATTGCAAAAACTGAAGGACTGTAGTTAGCAGGGATGATGTTAAGTGTGGCCAAGGACGCGACGGCAAGTTTTCAAGCACTGAGTTTCTATTCCAAGATCATAGACTTACTAAAGAGAGTGACAAATGCTTCCTTAATGTCTTCTATACCAGAATGTAAATATTTTTGTGTTTTGTGTTAATTTGTTAGAATTCTAACACACTATATACTTCCAAGAAGTATGTCAATGTCAATATTTTGTCAATAAAGATTTATCAATATGCCCTCAGAGTAGTCGTCTTGGGAATTTGAAATGGATCTTCTTTTTAAAAAAGTATCTAGAATTTGAGTGTGGTCCTTCCCCAACTAGGCTCAAGAAACTCAGGCTCCCCACCCACAAAAGGGCCAGACTGATAGATCCTTGGGCATTTTAAAAAGGGATGAGGATGGAGAAGGGAGATTAGGAAAATTTAAGTCTTTCAGAAAAGGGATGGGAGAAAAATTTTCCAATCAGACCTTTGCCCGTTGCGTGCCCTACTGAGAGAGTTTAGTTTGAACTTCAGGTTAAAAATGCTTACTTCTTTTCTTAACCTCTGAATTAAAAAAAAAAAATCAGACGTATAATTATGCATTGATGAATATTCCCCCAGGATTGGAGAAGACACTTAACAGAATCAGAGTCTGGGACTTCTAAACTTTGTTTCTGACTTCAACCCCCAAAGTACAAGTCAGCCTCTCTCTCACCCTTCCTTCCTTCCTTCCTTCCTTCCTTCCTTCCTTCCTTCCTTCCTTCCTTCCTTNCGCCGAGTCGCGCGGCCGCTCAGCGCGCCTGGCCGGCAGCTCCCGGCCCACGCCCGCAGCTGCAGCTCGGCCGCTGACTTACTTCCCCCAACCAGCACCGTAGCGAGAGGGAAGTGGGAGTTTTGAGAACCCTCTGACCTCAGCTGTGACCTCGCTCAGGGAGGCAGCTTCCCCAGAGTGACCCTGTGGGCCAGGAAACCCGAGGCGGTGCCACGCTTGAAGGCGAAAGGTCCATTCATCAGCGTCTAATTGTACTTTTGTTCATTAGTGCCTGTTGCCCGGCGGGCGAGAGGGAGGAGGATTAGGAGGGCCCCAGGGCTGCAAGTCGGGGTGCCCTTGAGCTGGGGTGCCAGCGCCGGGGCTGTGGTCCAGGTAGGGCAAGGGGACCTCGCACTCCTCCGAGGGGGCGCCAGAGCGCGCCAAAGATCAGGCCCACGTGCGAAGATACATGCCTGGAGGCTGGTCTCCAAGAGGTGGGGTCTGGTCCTCTGGGCTGCCGGAGGCCCATGGCTTTGTCCCTGCCCCCACCTCCAGCTACAGACTGAGCCCTCATCTTCCCTCTGCACCCTCAGGATTTCAGACCCACCTTGCTGCGTCTCCTAGGCTCCCAGCCCAGGCACTGGCCTTCAGGCTTGGCTGGGCTCATGTCGCGTGGCTCTTGCTGCTTGGCCCTGGCTCCTGCTTACCCTAGAGAGACTCCGGATTCCCCTAGGCA
>NW_007737364.1:2541-6177 GCF_000696425.1 Galeopterus variegatus | reverse complement strand
CGCCCACCCCCACCGCGCCCCGGAGCGCCGCCGCCCGACCGCCCCTAGACCCCCCGGGTACCCCTGCTGCCACCCCGGTCACAGCGAGAGGAAAGGTGGGGGAATACGGAAGCCAGCAACAAACCCCCACCCCGCCCGCAGCCACCTCTCTTGTTCGGAAATGAATTTTGGCAAGAGATTAGTTCCTAATCTGATCTAACGCTGCTGACATTTGGGAAGAAGATGAAAATGGCAGCTCAATTTCATTCTGAAACGGGGTCACTTCGCCGGGCTCTGCTTCTCAGAGGACGCGGATGTCCCTCCCCCTTCTCCCCTAAACCTGAGGAGCTGGCATGGAGCTGGAGGGGCAGACCCCCGCCCCCTGGGGCTGGACCCTGACCTACCCCGGGTTGAATGGTGGGGGTAGAAGAAGGCTGTCTGGGCTGGGGACAGCTTCTGTCCTTCACTGTTTGTCTGTAGGGCACCTTCCCTCTTGCTTGGGCAGGGGCATGGGCTCCAGGGTCCCCATCGAAGACCTTGTAGGCTAGAGAGCCTCTTTCTTGCAGGGAAGATCATGGAAGGTAAGAAAGTTTCCAGAGTCACGAGTGAGGCAATTAAAATGAAGTGTCCCCAGGGCTCCCTGGGCAAGTAAAAGCAGTCCCAGGGGCTGGGTGGTTGGCCTTGGCAGAGGGTCTGCCTTGTTTAGAAACCATGGATCTGGAGGTAGCTCCTCGCATACTAGGTTCCATGAGACTGCAAGGTCCTGGAAGGCAGGAGCCAGGACTTCCTGGGCAGAGCTTTCCTTTTCCCCCAGACACTGACATACCTGCTGCAGACTTAAGAAGTGGAAGGGCCATGTTCTTGGTCACCTAGCAGGCCCCACAGTCCCCAGCCTCTGCCTTCAGCTGGGACTGCCCAGCAGTGCCCTCAACCTGGGTCAGGTAACAGAGGTCAGGGTCAGGTGGAGTCAGTTTTGGGGGAAACTGCCTGGTCACTGGATCCTACTCTTGAGGGAGGGTTCTTGGGGGCCTGGCACTTCTGAGGCCCTGCCAGTGGGGTGAAGGGCCTGGGATGGGGGTCGATAACATCATCAGCTCAGACCAAGGAGGAACCCAAGAGAAGGAGATTCTTTAGAATCTGTGCTTGGGACCCTGGGAGTGAGTGTGGTAAGGAAACCATGTACGTTGCATGCTGCTGGTCACATATGCGTGAGTGGCTGTACTGAATGTGCTTGGGCAGCATGTAACTTCATGTTTGTGGATGACAAATATGTATAAGTGTGCACATGGCTGGGAGCCCATACTGTGTCTTTGTGCAGCTTAGAAAAATGTATCCCTTCTTCTGGGTGGATGGCTGCCCTGTGGCTTGGCCAGTGAAATGTGAGCTGGATTTCAGCAACGTGACCCCATGCCCTATCCCCATGACCAGACTTCTTATGCAGAGCACAATCTGTATTCCATGAGCTGGAACTCAGGTGGGAATGTCTGTGTTGGGTGTGATATTCTCGAGGTGCCTTTCTTATTGAGAATCGGCCTTATTCTGAGCAGTCCCTCCTTTATTGGTATGCACCTACCTGGGGACTGTTCCCTGCCCCCTTCCAAGTGTGGAGGATCTGAAGAGCAACAGCCAGCATATCTGCGACCCTGAACATTACTGAACATCATGCAAAGGGCTGAATGTTCCTGAACATCATGCGAAGGGCTGAATGTTCCTGAACATCATGCGAAGGGCTGAATGTTCCTGAACATCATGCGAAGGGCTGAATGTTCCTGAACATCATGCGAAGGGCTGAATGTTCCTGAACATCATGCGAAGGGCTGAATGTTCCTGAACATCATGCGAAGGGCTGAATGTTCCTGAACATCATGCGAAGGGCGATAACATCATCAGCTCAGACCAAGGAGGAACCCAAGAGAAGGAGATTCTTTAGAATCTGTGCTTGGGACCCTGGGAGTGAGTGTGGTAAGGAAACCATGTACGTTGCATGCTGCTGGTCACATATGCGTGAGTGGCTGTACTGAATGTGCTTGGGCAGCATGTAACTTCATGTTTGTGGATGACAAATATGTATAAGTGTGCACATGGCTGGGAGCCCACACTGTGTCTTTGTGCAGCTTAGAAAAATGTATCCCTTCTTCTGGGTGGATGGCTGCCCTGTGGCTTGGCCAGTGAAATGTGAGCTGGATTTCAGCAACGTGACCCCATGCCCTATCCCCATGGCCAGACTTCTTATGCAGAGCACAATCTGTATTCCATGAGCTGGAACTCAGGTGGGAATGTCTGTGTTGGGTGTGATATTCTCGAGGTGCCTTTCTTATTGAGAATCGGCCTTATTCTGAGCAGTCCCTCCTTTATTGGTATGCACCTACCTGGGGATTGTTCCCTGCCCCCTTCCAAGTGTGGAGGATCTGAAGAGCAACAGCCAGCACATCTGCGACCCTGAACATTACTGAACATCATGCAAAGGGCTGAATGTTCCTGAACATCATGCGAAGGGCTGAATGTTCCTGAACATCATGCAAAGGGCTGCTGACCATAGGTATGTTTGTGCTTGCAAGTGGGGCTGATTAACTGAGAGTGCACATGCAGGTATGAATGTTTGGGAGTGTGTGAGGGTTTGCAAGTATGAACATTTGCAAGTATGACAGCAGGCCTGCAATTGAGTGTGTGGGTGGGCACAAGTGTGACCATGAAGGGGGGAGGCCATGACTGATGCATGTCTGTGGGAGCCACAATAAGGTGTGTGGGGCGCATTGCAGCTGGCTTCTCTGCCGTGGCTCCCCCAGCCTCACGTAGCACAGCGCCCCCTCTGGCCAAGGCGGTTTTCCTCCTGAAGGGCTCACTCCGTCATCCCCCTCCCTGTTCTCCTCGCCCTGCACTCTAAATGACTGCAATTATGTCCTTTCATGTAAAACAGAAGTGGTGTCTAATACTGTAGATCACTTAAAGTGGAAGTCCGCTGCTTTGTTAAGTAAACGATGCCGTGTTGATTCAGATGTCACTTTCCCTGCTAGTTGTCTAGGGGCAGCACAGGGGGACTTAGGCNATATTATTAATTAAGACTAATTATTAAGTATTGTTAGCTATAGGGAAATATTTTAAGCAATTTAAATGTTCATCGGTAGGGGATTGGTAAAATAATTTATCTTAGGATAGCATGTTATGCAGCAGTTCAGTTAAAAAGCATGAGGCATAATTTGTATTCTAAAATGGGAGGATCTCTAAGATATGTAAATATTAATTGGTACAAATAAAAAGAGTGTGCATGGAATATCATTAGTGTAGAAGAAATATATATTTAAGGCGGTATATTTGTTGGAACTTGCTTATAATCTTTCTAGGAGGATACGAAAAGGACTGGTGAAAGTGGATTCCACAGCCTTTTTGGAATACTATGGTATGATTTTCAGCTCCTTCAGTACCTGGCTGCTCCCCTCCAGCTGCAACTCTGTACTTCTTGAATACTTGCTGTCCCCTCTGTGATGGGGTTCCCAGAATGGAGCACAGGATCTAGGTGGTCCACTCCAGTTTGAAGAAAATAGGACTGTCCCATCCCATGTTCTGTTACTGTAGTCCAAGATGGCATTGACTTTTTCAGCAACCAGAAGTTGGGCAAAGTCATGGAAGTGGGCCAGCCCAGCCTCCCTTCCATGAAGG
>NW_007737364.1:0-221 GCF_000696425.1 Galeopterus variegatus | reverse complement strand
CTCTTGGGTGCCAGCAGCTTTAGTCACTATCTTTTCTGCTGTACCTCAGCATGGATTACCCCTGGGAACTAGGCTCCAGCAGGGGCTGTGAGCTCAGGGCCATCAGGATAGCTGAGGCAGACCTGGGCAGAGCTGCTTATACCCTAGAGTCACCTCTTCGGGGAGGGCCTGCTGGGGAGAGACCCACCAGCAGGGTCAGCCCAGGAGCGTCTCCCTTGTTG
>NW_007737363.1:53324-53825 GCF_000696425.1 Galeopterus variegatus | reverse complement strand
ACAATGGTCCTGCAGGGAGTGGCTGCAGATAGCATGTCTGCGAGTCTTCTGATCCTCATGTCCCTCAGTCCACCTTAGGATGGGTCTTGACGGCAGAATGGAGCCCCCACGGGCTGTGTGGTCAAATGAGACAGAATGCAGAGCGCACGCGCAATGGGAGAAGGGACCCAGGCCTCGGCGGGGAGTCTGGGGAAAGCACAGCTGAATCCTTGCCCCTGTCCCCAAATTGAGTCTTTGGAAGACCTTGCTGGGCTTTTCCCGCTGCCAAGTCATACAAGCCCCACCCCCAAACCTCTTTCCACCAAAAAAGTTGGCAGCCCAGGCTTAAGATGCCTGAATAGGTCCTAGGGAGCCCAAAACAATATTATATTCCATTTTCCCTTGTGTTGCAACTGATACACAAGGTAGTAATGTACATGGCCAATTAGTGGGTAGGAGTCTTTGGAGTCTTCCCTATAAAGAAAACAGGCTTGTGAAACGGCTGGACTCATCTGCTTTCTT
>NW_007737363.1:50655-51432 GCF_000696425.1 Galeopterus variegatus | reverse complement strand
TTCTGCATCTGTGGATTAAACCAAGGGCATATGGAAAATATTATGAACTAAAATTGCATCTATACTGAATAGGTACAGGTTTTTTTCTTGCCATTGTTCTCTAAACAATACAGTATCAGAGCTATTTGCATAATATTTACATTGTATTAAGTATTATAAGTAATCTAGAGATGATTTAAAGTACATAGGAGGATGTGCACAAGTTATATGCACATACTGCACCATTCTCTATCAGGGACTTGAGCATCCCTGGATCTTGGTATTGGGGGAGATCCTGGAACCCATCCCCCATGGATGCTGAGAGATGACTATATGTATATTTTGTTCAACCTATGTATCCAGCTAGTATAATTAATGCCTGGCATGTTATGGCCAATAAATAAATATATAAATATACAAATAAATAAAATATATCAATATTTGTTAAGTAAATGATTTACTTTATCCAAGCCCCCCCCCAAAAAAAAAACAAAAGAGGTGGGTACCATTATTTCTTTTTGCAGATANCAAACAAATGAAAAATCCAACAAAACGTCCAACCAACTCCAATCCCACCACTTTTATCGGGCCAATTTACTATTCCTTCACATTTGCCTAAAAATCCAAATCTCATTTCATTTTCTGGATTGCTTTAGTCCACTTTGCCTGTCAACGTTTGTATTTTTGTGCGTGTGCTCATGTGTGTGTTTCTTTTTTCCCCATGAAAAATTCTAAACTCAGTAGAACTTCTCTCTGTTCCTCTGGGTGCCAATTCACCATCTAATGAGTGTCACTGAT
>NW_007737363.1:47320-47530 GCF_000696425.1 Galeopterus variegatus | reverse complement strand
CTCACTCCCCCTACAGGGTTTCCTTCCTATTCAGACTCAAAGAGCCCAGACACCTGTTGTGTCCTGGGCAGTGTGGGGTGGGGTTGTCCACATGGGCCATCTGGTCTACCCCTCTCAGCACTTCATGACACAGCTAAGCCAGGGAGACCCACTGTAGCTGGCTGTCCCCTTCAGCACTGAAAGTCCTGCATCCTGGGAAGCCTCAGTGCT
>NW_007737363.1:44863-45094 GCF_000696425.1 Galeopterus variegatus | reverse complement strand
AGATCCTGGGGATCGATCTCCCAAAGGCCGACTCACTGGCTTAGACTAAGGTCTTCTTTCCATATCACATTCCCTTGTTAAACTTCAAAGACCTGGTGTGTATCTTAAACCCCCCAATATGGACAGTTGCTTATTATCAATGTATTGATATTTAATAGGGAAGTTGGAAACATGATTCAGAGGTTCAGTTACAAAATACTGAAAACCAAACAAATGAAAAATCCAACAAAA
>NW_007737363.1:41449-41650 GCF_000696425.1 Galeopterus variegatus | reverse complement strand
CAAAAGAGGTGGGTACCATTATTTCTTTTTGCAGATAAGTAAACTGGGGCTCAGAGAAGTTTGATAACTTTCCCAGAATCAATCGTTGCTGAGTGGAAATGTGGTGCCAAGGGGTACTGGCAGCAGTGGTTTTCCATCTCCAGATCCTTCTTGAGAGGTTGTTTCCCAAAACAAAAGGGAGGATGCTCTGAGCTCTGCAGC
>NW_007737363.1:38898-39210 GCF_000696425.1 Galeopterus variegatus | reverse complement strand
CTGAGGCTGAGCATGCACAGACCACCGAGGGTGCAGAACATTCTGCGGCACAGCAGGAGGCTGAGGCTGTGCATTCAGAGACCACCGAGGAGGCAGAACCTTCTCCTGTCGGGCTGAGGCTGAGCATGAACAGACCAACGAGAAGGCAGAAACTTCTGCAGACCAACAGGAGGCTGAGGCTGAGCATGAACAGACCACCGAGGAGGCCGAATCTTCTGCAGCACGACGGGATGATGAGGCTGAGCATGAATAGACCACCGAGGAAACAGAACCTTCTGCAGACCGACAGGAAGCTGAAGCTGAGCATGTACA
>NW_007737363.1:32995-33688 GCF_000696425.1 Galeopterus variegatus | reverse complement strand
CTGAGCATGAACAGACCACCGAGGAGGCAGAAACTTCCACAGCCGGACAGGATGCTGAGGCTGAGCATGCAGAGACCCCCGAGGAGGCAGATCCTTTAGCGGCCCAGCAGGAGGCTGTGGCTAAGCATGAAAAGAACACCGAGGAGGAAGAACCTTCTGCAGCCCAACAAGAGGCGGAGGCTGAGCATGAATAGACCGCCGAGGAGGCAGAACTTTCTGCAGTGCAGCATGAAGGTGATGCTGAGCATTCAGAGACCACTGAGGAAGCAGAACCTTGTGCGGCCCATCAGGAGGCTGTCGCTGAGCATAAACAGACCACCGAGTTCGCAGAGCTTTCTACAGCCAAGCAGGATGCTGAGTCTGAGCATGAACTGACAACCGAGGAGGCAGAATCTTCTGCAACTCGACGGGAAGCTGAGGGTGAACATGAACATACCACCGAGGAGGAGAAACTTCTGCAGCCTGAGAGGAGGCTGAGGATGAGTATGCAAGGTCACCGAGGAGGCAGAACATTCTGCAGCCGGAGGGAAAGCTGAGGCTGAGAATGAACAGAACACCGAGGAGGCAGAACCTTCGCCAGCCCAGCCAGAGCCTGAGGCTGAGCATGCACAGACCACCGAGGGTGCAGAACATTCTGCGGCACAGCAGGAGGCTGAGGCTGTGCATTCAGAGACCACCGAGGAGGCAGAACCT
>NW_007737363.1:30545-30896 GCF_000696425.1 Galeopterus variegatus | reverse complement strand
GTGCAGACCAGCAGGAGGCTGAGGCTGAGCACGCAGAGACCACCGAGGAGGCAGAACCTTCGGAAGCCCTACAGGAAGCTGAGGCTGAGCATGAACAGACAACCGAGGAGGCCGAACCTTCTGCAGCCCAAGAGGAGGCTGAGGCTGAGCACGCAGAGACCACCGGGGAGGCCGAAACTTCTGCAGTCCGACAGGAGGCTGAGACTGAGCATGAACAGACCACTGAGGAGGCAGATCCTTCAGCAGCCCAGCACGAGGCCGCGGCTAAGCATGAAAAGAACACCGAGGAGGAAGAACCATCTGCAGCCCAACAGGAAGCTGAGGCTGAGCATGAACAGACCACCGAGGAGG
>NW_007737363.1:20139-30177 GCF_000696425.1 Galeopterus variegatus | reverse complement strand
AACCTGCTTCTGCCTGGCTAGTAAACCTTCTCTCTTCTTCCTGTCAATCCCATTCTGGCCAATGCTGTAATATTCTACCATCCTCTTTGTTCTCTTCTCCCTAAACCCCATTCTCAACTCTGGTCTTTGGCTCCTGCCATTCCATGCCAAGAACATTCTTCCTCTTCTCTGTCACTCTTCCCATCTTCTAAGGCTTTAAATTGTACTTCTTCAACAAGCCTTTCCCATTTTTCTAGCCTGCAAGGATCTCTCTCTTCTGAATTCCTTTATTATTACAAGGGTACTTTAAAAAGTTTGTGGAAAGGTGCATATTATCTTTTAATTATATTTTTCCATGAAGTTTTCAAAGTACCCTTGTAATAATAAAGGAATTCAGGAAAGAGAGATCCTTGCAGGCTAGAAAAATGGGAAAGGCTTGTTGAAGAAGTACAATTTGAAGCCTTAGAAGATGGGAAGAGTTTGACAGAGAAGAGAATGTTCTTGGCATGGAATGGCAGGAGCCAAAGACCAGAGTTGAGAATGGGGTTTAGGGAGAAGAGAACAAAGAGGATGGTAGAATATTACAGCATTGGCCAGAATGGGATTGACAGGAAGAAGAGAGAAGGTTTACCCGCCAGGCAGAGGCAGGTTGTAGGGAAATTAACATCCAGGCTGAGAAGTTTAAATTTAATGTGTTGGTAATGAATAGACATTATATGAACAGAAGAGTTTTTGAGCAGAACAAAGTAATGAAAGCACCACTTTGGGAATATTAATCTGGTGTTACTGGGAAAGAGAGAAGAAACACGAGTTAGAGGGACATACAAACTGGTAGGATAATCCAGTTACCTGCTAATGTAGACCAGGGTTAATGCTTAATCTTGGCATTCACATTGACATTTTCTTGGAAGCAGTACAGCCAAGGGGAAGAAGGTCTCTCAGGTTTCAGCTTGGAAGAGGAGGAGTCCAGGCTGTCAGAAGCCCAGCAGCACTTCTGAATATCCCGAGAGGAGAGGCCCTGTGACTCCCTTGGATGCCATGCAGCCCCCCAACCCAGTGGGCTGCTGGAGGCCCAGGGCTATCTGGGTCTGTGACCCAAATCCTGCCTCGCTAAGGAAGTGAGGGGCTGTTCCAGCAGGGCATGACTGTCACCTTTGCAGGGGGCAGGGAGGCTTGAGCCCCTTGATTATGGGACGAGGCTCACCCTTGTGGGCCAGAGCCTAGTAAAGGTTGTCAGTGATAGTGATGTCATAAATGAAGGGTGGGCCAGGTGTGGGGCCACAGCTGCTCAGGGCGTGCTCATGGCAGGGACTGCCATAAGGGTTCTGCTGCCGCTCAGCAAGCAAGTTGCCCGATTGGTCTGGGTCACTGTGCCCCAGAACTATTTATTTCTGTGATGTCCCAGTTGCGCTTTTGGGCGCTCTGGCTTCTGACGTTTGCACCCTTATGGATCGTTCAGGTGGCTCCCCTTCCGGAGCAGGCCAGGCGCCCTGTCCCACTGACCTCCATCCCCCCAGAGCTGACTGAGCCTTGGTCTTTGCGCTCCTCTGAACTGCCACCTGGATCAGCCCATGCGTTTAAACGCCCGGCAGCCCCAGGGAGCATTGATTACCTGGGATCCTCTTCTGCCTTCCAGATGTTGGTCCGGTCTCAGGAAGTGGCCGAGAGGCTGATTCCATCGCTGGGCACGGATTCAGCTCAAGAGCTGCCCCAAAAGACGGATCGGTTTGCGGTTCTGCATCGGGATCTGCGTGACAAGCTGGCTCGGCCACAAAGGCTCCCAGACGTGGTTCCAGTGCAAGATTGGCAACAGAAGCAGGCCCTGGTTCTGCCTCTTGGACTGAAAAGTAAGACTCGAGCCGTAGGTGGTGAGAGTTCAAAAGCAACAAAGTTTGTTGTTTCACCCCTGAAGAGAGATCTCACTCAGCGTCTGCGGCTTGCCCAGATTCTTGGAATTCCAGACACATTTGCATCAAAACCTAAGCATCAGAACCAAATCTTGCAGGATGATCATGAATTTTCAAGTACAGGTATAGATTATCCTGAATTTCCTCGAGAATCCCAGAAGGACCTAGATGAGCATGTAGAGGCCCCTGAGCCAGTTGAAACTAGTCAATTGCAGCAAGAGGCTCTATCTCGAAACCTAGAGCTCCCTGAAGAGATCCAATCCTCTCCACCCGAGCAAGACCCAGCTCAGCCTCCACAGCCTCCTGAGCAGGAAGAAGCTTCATCCCAACAGGAGGCCCTTGAGGATGTTGAAACTTATTTAACCCAGCAGGAGGCCCTAGCTCAGCCTCCACAACCCGCTGAGGAGACCAAACATTTTCCCAGTGAGCAGGAGCAGGCAGCTCAGACTTCTGAGTCTCCTGAGGAGAGTGAACTTTCTCAAAACCAGCAGGAGCGACCAGCTCAGTCTCCAGACCACCATGCAGTGACGGTTTTACCTCTAGGTCACAAACAACGTCAGCATTTAAGCTTGCCTTGTACAACTACTAAACCTGCAGATCTGCAGATTACCATAACAGCAGAACCTGCTGCAGAGGTGGGAAATTTTCCAACTTACCACGAGTCTACAGCTCAGCCCTCAGTGCCAACTAATAATGTGGAACTTTCTACAACCCAGCAGGAGGCCGCAACTCTGCCTTCAGGGCCTCCCGAGGAGGTTGAACATTTGCCATTTCTGCAAGAGCCTTCAGGTCGATCTCAAATAACTATGAAGGATGAGGAACTCTCTCCAGCCCAACAGGAGGCTGCGGCTGAGCATGCAGAGACCACCGAGGACGCAGAACCTTCTGCAACCCAACAGGAGGCTACTGCTGAGCATGAACAGACCACCGAGAAGGCAGAATTTTCTGCAGTGCGGCAGGAGGCTGAGGCTGAGCATGAACAGACCACCGAGGAGGCAGAACCTTCGCCACGCTGACAGGAGGCTGAGGCTGAGCATACACAGACCACAAAGGAGGCAGAACTTTCTGCAGACCAACAGGAGGATGAGGCTGAGCATGAATAGACCACCAAGGAGGCAGAACCTTCTGCAGCCGAACAGGAGGCTGAGGCTGAGCATGAATAGACCACCAAGGAGGCAGAATTTTCTGCAGACCAACAGGAGGCTGAGGCTAAGCATGCAGAGACCACCGAGGAGGCAGAACCTTCTGCAGTGCAGCAGGAGCCTAAGGCTTAGCATGCAGAGACCACCGAGGAGGCAGAACCTTCTGTAGCCCCGCAGGAGGCTGAGGCTGAGCATGCTGAGAACACCAAGGAAGCAGAACCTTCTGCGGCCCAGCAGGGGGCTGAGGCTGAGCATGAACCGATCAACAAGGAGGCAGAACCTTCTGCAGTGCAGCAGGAGGCTGAGGCTGAGCATGAAGAGACCACTGAGGAGGCAAAGCCTTCTGGAGCGCAGCCGGAGGCCCCAGCTCTGCCCCCAGAGCACCCTGTGTCATCTCATCATCTAATGTCATCTCATCATCTAATGGAAGATGAACAGAGTCGTACATAGAGGGTGCTAGAGGCTGAGGCTGAGCATGAACTGATCAACGAGGAGGCAGAACTTTCTGCACCCCAACAAGAGGCTGAGGCTGAGCATGAACAGACAACCGAAGAGGCAGAACGTTCTGCAGTGCTGCAGGAGGCTGAGGCTGAGCATGAACAGACCACCGAGGAGGCAGACCATTCTGCAGCGCTACAGGAATCTGAGGCTGAGCATTAACAGACCACCGAGGAGGCAGAAACTTCTGTAGCCCAACAGGAGGCTGAGGCTGAGCATGGAGAGACCAGCGAGGAGGCAGAACCTTCTGTAGCCCGGCAGGAGGATGAGGCTGAGCATGCTGAGACCACCGACGAAGCAGAACGTTCTGCGGCCCCACAGGGGGCTGAGGCTGAGCATGAACAGATCAACGAGGAGGCAGAACCTTCTGCAGTGCAGCCAGAGGCTGAGGCTGAGCATGAACAGACCACAGAGGGGGCAGAACATTCTGCAGTGCAGCAGGAGGCTGAGGCTGAGCATGCAGAGACCACCGAGGAGGCAGAAACTTCGGCAGTGCAGCAGGAGGCTGAGGCTGAGCATGCAGAGACCACCGAGGAGGCAGAACCTTCTGTAGCCCAGCAGGAGGATAAGGCTGAGCATAAACAGTCCACCGAGGAAGTAGAACCTTCTGCATCGCAGCAGGAGGCCCCAGCTCTGCCTCCAGAGCCCCCGGTGTCATCTCATCATCTAATGTCATCTCATCATCTAATGTCATCCCATCATCATAATGGAAGATGAACAGATTCGTACATAGAGGGTGCTAGAGGCTGAGGCTGAGCATGCAGAGACCACCGAAGAAGGAAAACCTTCTGCGGCCCAGCATGCGGCTGAGGCTGAGCATGAACAGATCAAGGAGGAGGCAGAACATTCTGCAGCCCAACAGGAGGCTGAGGCTGAGAAAGAACCGACCACCAGAGGCAGAACGTTCTGCAGTGCAGCAGGAGACTAAGGTTGAGCATGAACAGACCACGGAGGAGGCAGACCATTCTGCAGCCCTACAGGAAGCTGACGCTGAGGATGAACAGACCACAGAGGAGACATAAACTTCTGTAGCACAACAGGAGGCTGAGTCTGAGAATGGAGAGACCACCGAGGAGGCAGAACCTTCTGTTACCCAGCAGGAGGCTGAGGCTGAGCATGCTGAGACCACCGAGGAAGCGGAACCTTCTGTGGCCCAACAGGGGGCTGAGGCTGAGCATGAACAGATCAACGAGTAGGCAGAACATTCTGCTGTGCAGCAGGAGGGTGAGGCTGAGCATGAAAAGACCACCGAGGGGGCAGAACTTTCTGCAGTGCAGCAGGAGGCCCCATCTCGTCCTCCAGAGACCGCTGTGTCATCTCATCATCTAATGTCATCTCATCATCTAATGGAAGATGAGCACAGTAGTACATAGAGGGTGCTAGAGGCTGAGGCTAAGCAGGCCGAGACCACCGTGGAAGCAGAACATTCTGCGGCCCATCACGGAGCCGAGGCTGAGCATGAACAGATCAACGAGGAGGCAGAACCTTCTGCAGACCAACAGGAGGCTGAGGCTGAGCATGCAGAGACCACCGAGGAGGCAGACCCTTCTGCAGCCCAGCAGGAGGCTGAGGCTGAGCATGAACAGATCATCGAGGAGGCAGAACCTTCTGCAGACCAACAGGAGGCTGAGGCTGAGCATGAACAGATCATCGAGGAGGCAGAACCTTCTGCAGACCAACAGGAGGCTGAGGCTGAGCATGAACAGATCATCGAGGAGGCAGAACCTTCTGCAGACCAACAGGAGGCTGAGGCTGAGCATGCAGAGACCACCGAGGAGGCAGAACTTTCTGTAGCCCAGAAAGAGGATGAGGCTTAGCATGCTGAGACCACCGAAGAGGCAGAACTTTCTGCAGTGCAGCAGGAGGCTAAGGCTGAGCATGAACAGTCCACCGAGGAGGCAGACCCTTCTGCAGAAATACAGGAAGCTGAGCCTGGGCATGAACAGACCACTGAGGAGGCAGAACCTTCTGCAGCCCAGCAGGAGGCTGAGGGTGAGCATGGGGAGACCACCGAGGATGCAAAACCTTCTGTATCCCAGCAGGAGGCTGAGGCTGAGCAGGCTGAGACCACCGAGGAAGCAAAACTTTCTGCGGCCCAGCAGGGGGCTGACGCTGAGCATGAACAGACCACCGAAGAGGAAGAACATTCTGCAGTGCAGCAGGAGGACAAGGCTGACCATGAACAGACCCCCGAGGAGGCAGAACCTTGTGCAGCCCAGCAGGAGGCTGAGGGTGAGCATGCACAGATCACCAAGGAGGCAGAACTTTCTGCAGACCAACAGGACGCTGAGGCTGAGCATGAATTGACCACCACGGAGGCAGAACTTTCTGCAGCCCACCAGGAGGCTTAGTTTAAGGATGAATAGACCACCAAGGAGGCAGAACGTTCTGCAGAACAACAGTTGTCTGAGGCTGAGCATGCAGAGACCACCGAGTAGGCAGAATCTTCTATAGTGCAGCAGGAGGCTGAGGCTGAGCAGGCAGAGACCACCGAGGAGGCAGAACCTTCTGTAGCCCAGCAGGAGGCTGAGCCTGAGCATGCTGAGACCACCGAGGAGGCAGAACCTTGGAGCCCAACAGGAGGCTGCGGCTGAGCATGAAGAGTCCACTGAAGAGGCAGAATGTTCTGCAGTGCACCTGGACGCTAAGGCTGAGCATGCAGAGACCACCGAGGAGGCAGAACTTTCTGAAGCCCTAAAGGAAGCTGAGGCTGAGCATGAACAGACTTCTGAGGAGGCAGAAACTTCTGTAGCCCAACAAGAGCCTGAGGCTGAGCATGCTGAGACCACCGAGGAAGCAGAACGTTCTGCGGCCCAGCAGGGGGGAGAGGCTGAGCATGAACAGATCAACGAGGAGGCAGAACCTTCTGCAGTGCAGCAGGAAGCTGGGGCTGAGCATGAACAGACTACTGAGGCGGCAGCACCTTCTGCAGCCCAGCAGGAGGCTGAGGCTGAGCATGCACAGACCACCAAGGAGGCAGAACCTTCTGCAGTGCAGCAGGAAGCTGGGGCTGAGCATGAACAGACTACTGAGGCGGCAGCACCTTCTGCAGCCCAGCAGGAGGCTGAGGCTGAGCATGCACAGACCACCAAGGAGGCAGAACCTTCTTCAGACAAACAGGAGGCTGAGTTTGAGCATGCAGAGACCACCAGTGAGGCAGAACTTTCTGCAGCCCAACCGGAGGCTGAGGCTGAGCATGAACAGTTCAACGAGGAGGCAGAACATTCTGCAGCCAAAGAGGAGGCTGAGGCTAGGCATGCAGAGACTACCGAAGAGGCAGAACCTTCTGCAGTGCACCAGGACGGTAAGGCTGAGCATGAACAGACCACCGAGGAGGCAGAACCTTCTGTAGCCCAGCAGGAGGCTGAGGCTGAGCATGAACAGACCATCGAAGACGCAGAACCTTCTGCAGTGCAGCAGGATACCGCAGCTCTGCCTCCAGGGCCCCTTGTGTCATGTCATCATGGAATGTCATCTCATCATCTAATGGAAAATGAACACAGTCGTACATAGAGGGTTCTGGAGGCTAAGGCTGAGCATGCAGAGACCACCGAGGAGGCAGAACCTTCTGCAGCCCAGTAGGGGCCTGAGGCTGAGCATGAACAGATCAACGAGGAGGCAGAACCTTCTGCAGCCCAACAGGAGACTGAGGCTGAGCATGCAGAGACCACCGAGGAGGCAGAACCTTCTGCAGTGCAGCATCGGGCTGAGGCTGAGCATGAACAGACCACCGAAGAGGCACAACGTTCTGCAGTGCAGCAGGAGTCTACGGTTGAGAATGAACAGACCACCGAGGAGCCAGTCTCTTCTGCAGTGGAGCAGGAGGCTGAGGCTGAGTATGGAGAGACCACCGAGGAGGCAGAACCTTCTGCAGACCAACAGGAGGCTGAGGCTGAGTATGGAGAGACCACCGAGGAGGCAGAACCTTCTGCAGACCAACAGGAGGCTGAGTCTGAGCATGCAGAGACCACCGAGGAGGCAGAACCTTCTGCAGTGCAGCATCGGGCTGAGGCTTAGCATGAACAGATCAACGAGGAGGCCGAACTTTCTGCAGACCAAGAGGAGGCTGAGTCTCAGCATGCAGAGACAAGAGATGAGACTGACCCTTCTGAGTGGATCAGGAGCCTGAGGCTGAGCATTCAGAGCCCACCGAGGAGGCAGAATCTTCTGTATCCCAGCAGGAGGCTGAGGCTGAGCATACTGAGACCACCAAGGAAGCAGAACCTTCTGCAGACCAACAGGAGGCTGAGGCTGAGCATACTGAGACCACCAAGGAAGCAGAACCTTCTGCGGCCAAACAGGGAGCTGAGGTTGAGCATGAACAGACCACCGAGGAGGCAGAACATTCTGCAGTGCAGCTGTGCCTCCAGAGCCCCCTGTGTCATCTCATCATCTAATGTCATCTCATCATCTAATGGAAGATGAACAAAGTCGTAGATAGAGGGTGCTAGAGGCTGCAGCTGAGCATGCAGAGACCACCGAGGAAGCAGAACCTTCTGCGGCCCTGCATGCGGCTGAGGCTGAGCATCAGCAGATCAACGAGGAGGCAGAAACTTCTGCAGTGCAGCAGGAGGCTGAGCCTGAGCATGCAGAGACCACAGATTAGGCAGAACCTTCTGTAGCCCAGCAGGGGGCTGAGGCTGAGCATGCTGAGACCACCGAGGAAGCAGAACCTTCTGTGGCCCAGCCGGGGGCTGAGGCTGAGCATGAACATATCAACGAGGAGGCAGAACTTTCTGCAGCCCTACAGGAGGCTGCGGCTGAGCATGAACGGACCACCGAAGAGGCAGAACATTCTGCAGTGCACCAAGACGCTAAGGCTGAGCATGAACACTCCACCGAGGAGGCAAAACCTTCTGCAGCCCTACAGGAAGCAGAGTCTGACCATGAACAGACCACTGAGGAGGCAGAATCTTCTGTAGCCCTACAGGAGGCTGAGGCTGAGCATGGAGAGACCACCGAGGACGCAGAGCCTAATGTAGCCCTGCAGGAGGCTGAGGCTGAGCATACTGAGACCACAGAGGAAGCAAAACCTTCTGCGGGCCTGCAGGGGGCTGAGACTGAGCATGAACAGACCACCGAAGAGGCAAAACGTTCTGCAGTGCAGCAGAAGGCTAAGGCTGTGCATGAACAGACCACCAAGGAGGCAGACCCATCTGCAGCCCTACAGGAATCTGAGGCTTAGCATGCAAAGACCACCACTGAGGCAGAACTTTCTACAGAACAACAGGAGGCTGAAGCTGAGCATGAATAGACCACCAATGAGGCAGAACTTTCTGCAACCCAACAGGAGGCTGAGGCTGAGCATGCAGAGACGACCGAGGAGGCAGAACGTTCTGCAGTGCAGCAGAAGGATGAGACTGAGCATGCAAAGACCAACGAGGAGGCAGAACCTTCTGTAGCCCGGCAGGAGGCTGAGGCTGAGCATGCTGAGACCACCGAAGAGGCAGAACGTTCTGTAGTGCACCAAGACGCTAAGGCTGAGCATGAACAGATCACCGAGGAGGCAGACCCTTCTCTAGCCCTACAGGAAGCTAAGGCTCAGCATGAACAGACCACCGAGGATGCAGAACCTAATGTAGCCCAGCAGGAGGATGAGGCTGAGCATGCTGAGACCACCGAGGAGGCAGAACCTTCTGCGGCCCTGTATGCGGCTGAGGCTGAGCATGAACAGTTCAATGAAGAGGCAGAACCTTCTGCAGCCCAACAGGAGGCTCAGGCTGAGCATGGAGAGACCACCGAGGAGGCAGAACATTCTGTAGCCCAGCAGGAGGATGAGGCTGAGCATGCTGAGACCACCGAGGAAGCAGAACGTTCTGCGGCCCAGCAGGGGGCTGAGGCTGAGCATGAACAGACCACCGAGGAGGCAGCAACTTCTGCAGCCCAGCAGGACGCTGAGGCTGCACATGCACATACCACCAAGGAGGCAGAACTTTCTACAGAACAACAGGAGGCTGAGGCTGAGCATGAATAGACCACCAGTGAAGAAGAACTTTCTGCACCCCAACAGGAGTCTTAGGCTGAGCATGAACAGATCAACGAGGAGGCAGAACTTTCTGCAGCCCAGCAGGAGGCTGAGGCTGCGCATGCACAGACCACCAAGGAGGCAGAACTTTCTGCAGAACACCAGAAGGCTGAAGCTGAGCATGAACAGATCAACGAGGAGGCAGAACCTTCTGCAGTCCAACAGGAGGCTGAGGCTGAACATGCAGAGACCACCGAAGAGGCAGAACCTTCTGCAGTGCAGCAGGACGCTAAGGCTGAGCATGCAGTGACCACCGAGGAGGCAGAACGTTCTGTAGCCCAGCAGGAGGCTGAGGCTGAGCATGCTGAGACCACAGAGGAAGCAGAACCTTCTGCGGCCCAGCAGGGGCCTTAGGCTGAGCATGAACAGATCAACGAGGAGCCAGAACCTTCTGCACTGCAGCAGGAGGCCACAGCTCTGCCTCCAGGGCCCCCTGTGTCATCTCATCATCTAATGTCATCTCATCATCTAATGTCATCTCATCATC
>NW_007737363.1:17147-19228 GCF_000696425.1 Galeopterus variegatus | reverse complement strand
AGTCTGAGCATGCAGATACCACCGAGGAGGCAGAACCTTCTGCAGACCAACAGGAGGCTAAGTCTGAGCATGCAGATACCACCGAGGAGGCAGAACCTTCTGCAGTGCAGCATGGGGCTGAGGCTTAGCATGAACAGATCAACCAGGAGGCAGAACCTTCTGCAGACCAACAGGAGGCTGAGTCTGAGCATGCAAAGACCACCGATGAGGCAGACCCTTCTGAGTGGAGCAGGAGGCTGAGGCTGAGCATGCAGAGCCCACCGAGGAGGCAGAATCTTCTGTAGCACAGCAGGAGGCTGAGGCTGAGCATGCTGAGACCACCAAGGAAGCAGAAACTTCTGCGGCCAAGCAGGGGGCTGAGACTGAGCATGAACAGACCAACGAGGAGGAAGAACCTTCTGCATTGCAGCAGGAGGCCCCAGCTCTGCCTCCAGAGCCCCCTGCGTCATCTCATCATCTAATGTCATCTCATCATCTAATGTCATCTCATCATCATAATGGAAGAAGAACATACTCGCACATGGAGGGTGCTAGTGGCTGAGGCTGAGCATGCAGAGACCACCGAGGAGGCAAAATCTTCTGTAGACCAGCAGGAGGCTGAGGCTGAGCATGAATAGACCACCAGTGAGGCAGAACCTACTGCAGGCCAGCAGGAGGCTGAGGCTGAGCATGAATAGACCACCAGTGAGGCAGAACCTACTGCAGGCCAGCAGAGGCTGAGGCAGAGCATGCACAGACCACCAAGGCGCAGAACTTTCTGCAGAACAACAGGAGGCCATGGCTGAGCATGAACAGATCAACGCGGAGGCAGAACCTTCTGGAGACCCACAGGAGGCTGAGGCTGAGCATGTAGAGAGCACCGAGGAGGCAGAACCTTCTGCAGTGCAGCAGGAGGCTGAGGCTAAGCATGCAGAGACCACCGAGGAGGCAAAATCTTCTGTAGACCAGCAGGAGGCTGAGGCTGACCATACTGAGACCACCAAGGAAGCAGAACATTCTGTGGCCAAGCACGGGGCTTAGGCTGAGCATGAACAGACCACCGAGGAGGCAGAACCTTCTGCAGTGCAGCAGGAGGCGCAAGCTCTGCCTCCAGAGCCCCCTGTGTCATCTCATCATCTAAAGTCATCTCATCATCTAATGTCATTTCATCATCATAATGGAAGATAAACAGATTCGTACATAGAGGGTGCTAGACGCTGAGCCTGAGCATGCAGAGACCACGAGGAGGCAGAACCTTCTGCGGCGCTGCATGCGGCTGAGGCTGAGCATGCAGAGCCCACTGAGGAGGCAGAACCTTCTGTAGCCCAGTAGGAGACTGAGGCTGAGCATACTGAGACCACCAAGGAAGCAGAACCTTCTGCGGCCCAGCACGGGGATGAGACTGAGCATGAACAGACCACCGAGGAGGCAGAACCTTCTGCAGGGCAGCAGGAGGCCCCAGCTCTGCCTTCAGAGCCCCCTGTGTCATCTCATCATCTAATGTCATCTCATCATCTACTGGAAAAAGAACAAAGTCTTACATAGAGCGTGCTAGAGGCTGAGGCTGAGCATGGAGAGACCACCGAGGATGCAGTACCTAACGTAGTCCAGCAGGAGGCTGAGGCTGGGCATGCTGGGACCACCGAGGAAGCAAAACCATCTGCGACCCAGCAGGGGGCTGAGGCTGAGCATGAACAGACCACCAAGAAAGCAGACCCTTCTCCAGTGCAGCAGGAAGCCTCAGCTCTGCCTCCAAAGCCCCTGTGTCATCTCATCATCTAATGTCATCTCATCATCTAATGGAAGATGAACAGAGTCGTACATGGATGGTGCAAGAGGCTGAGGCTGAGCATGCAGAGAACACCGAGGAGGCAGAACATTCTGCGGCCCAGCAGGGGGCTCAGGCTGAGCATGAACAGATCAACGAGGAGGCAGAACCTTCTGCAGTGCAGCAGGAGGCTGAGGCTGAGCATGAACAGACCACCAAGGAAGCAGAACCTTCTGCAGCCCTACAGGAAGCTGAGGCTGGGCAAAAACAGATCACCAAAGAGGCAGAACGTTCTGCAGTGCAGCAGGAGGCTAAGGCTGAGCATGAACAGACC
>NW_007737363.1:15767-17137 GCF_000696425.1 Galeopterus variegatus | reverse complement strand
AACGAGGACGCAGAACCTTCTGCAGTGCAGCAGGAGGCTGAGGCTGAGCATGAACAGATCAACGAGGATGCAGAACCTTCTGCAGTGCAGCAGGAGGCTGAGGCTGAGCATGGAGAGACCAGCGAGGAGGCAGAACCTTCTGTTGCCCAGCAGGAGGCTGAGGCTGAGCATGCTGAGACCACCGAGAAAGCAGAACGTTCTGCGGCACAGCAGGGGGCTGAGGCTGAGCATGAACATATCAACGAGGAGGCAGAACCTTCTGTAGCCCAGCAGGAGGCTGAGGCTGAGCATGCTGAGACCACCAAGGAAGCAGAACTTTCTGCGGCCCAGCAGGGGGCTTAGGCTGAGCATGAACAGATCAACGAGGACGCAGAACCTTCTGCAGTGCAGCAGGAGGCTGAGGCTGAGCATGAACAGATCAACGAGGATGCAGAACCTTCTGCAGTGCAGCAGGAGGCCCCAGCTCTGCCTCCAGAGCCCCCTGTGTCATCTCATCATCTAATGCCATCTTATGATCTAATCGAAGATGAACAGAGTCGTACATAGAGGGTACTAGAGACTAAGGCTGAGCATGCAGAGACCACCGACAAAGCAGAACCTTCTGCGGCCCAGCAGGGGGCTAAGTCTGAGCATGAACAGATCAACGAGGAGGCAGAACCTTCTGCAGTGGAGCAGGAGGCTGAGGCTGAGCATGGATAGACCACCGAGGAGGCAGAACCTTCTTCAGACAAACAGGAGGCTGAGTTTGAGCATGCAGAGACCACCGAGGAGGCAGAACCTTCTGAGTGGAGCAGGAGGCTGAGGCTGAGCATGCAGAACACACCGAGGAGGCAGAATCTTCTGTAGCCCAGCACGAGGCTGAGGCTGAGCATACTGAGACCACCAAGAAAGCAGAACCTTCTGCGGCCAAGCAGAGTGCTGCAGCTGAGCATGAACAGACCACCGAGGAGGCAGAACCTTCTGAGTGGAGCAGGAGGCTGAGGCTGAGCATGCAGAACCCACCGAGGAGGCAGAATCTTCTGTAGCCCAGCACGAGGCTGAGGCTGAGCATACTGAGACCACCAAGAAAGCAGAACCTTCTGCGGCCAAGCAGAGTGCTGAGGCTGAGCATGAACAGACCACCGAGGAGGCAGAACCTTCTGCAGTGCAGCAGGAGGCTTAGCCTGAGCATGCTGAGACCACCGAGGAATCAGAACCTTCTGCGGACCTGCAGGGGTCTGAGGCTGAGCATGAACAGACCACCGAGGAGGCAGAACCTTCCGCATTTCAGCAGGAGGCCTAGCCTGAGCATGCTGAGACCACCGAGGAATCAGAACCTTCTGCGGACCTGCAGGGGTCTGAGGCTGAGCATGAACAGACCACCAAGGAGG
>NW_007737363.1:6343-15259 GCF_000696425.1 Galeopterus variegatus | reverse complement strand
TGTCATCTCATCATCTAATGTCATCTCATCATCTAATGTCATCTCATCATCTAATGTCATCTCATCATCTAATGTCATCTCATCATCTAATGTCATCTCATCATCTAATGTCATCTCATCATCTAATGTCATCTCATCATCTAATGTCATCTCATCATCTAATGTCATCTCATCATCTAATGTCATCTCATCATCTAATGTCATCTCATCATCTAATGTCATCTCATCATCTAATGTCATCTCATCATCTAATGTCATCTCATCATCTAATGTCATCTCATCATCTAATGTCATCTCATCATCTAATGTCATCTCATCATCTAATGTCATCTCATCATCATAATGGAAGATGAACAGATTCGTACACAGAGGGTGATAGAGGCTCAGGCTTAGCATGCAGAGACCACCGAAGAGGCAGAACCTTCTGCGGCCCAACAAGAGGCTGAGGCTGAGCATGGAGAGACCACCGAGGAGTCAGAACCTTCTGTAGCGCAGCAGGAGGATGAGGCTGAGCATGCTGGGACCACCGAGGAAGCATAACGTTCTGTGGCCCAGCAGGGGGCTGAGGCTAAGCATGAACAGATCAATGAGGAGGCCGAAACTTCTGCAGTGCAGCAGGAGGCTGAGGCTGAGCATGAACAGACCACCGAGGAGGCAGAACCTTCTGCCATGCAGCAGGAGGCTTAGGCTGAGCATGCTGAGACCACAGAGGAAGCAGAACCTTCTGCGGCCCAGCAGGGGGCTTAGGCTGAGCATGAACAGATCAATGAGGAGCCAGAACCTTCTGCACTGCAGCAGGAGGCCACAGCTCTGCCTCCAGGACCCCCTGTGTCATCTCATCATCTAATGTCATCTCATCATCTAATGGAAAATGAACAGAGTCATACATAGAGGGTGCTAGAGGCTAAGGCTGAGCATGCAGAGACCACGGAGGAGGCAGAACCTTCTGCGGCCCAGCACGGGGCTGAGGCTGAGCATGAACAGATCAACGAGGAGGCAGAACCTTCTGAAGCCCAACAGGAGAATGAGGCTGAGCATAAACAGACCACCGAAGAGGCGGAACGTTCTGCAGTGCAGCAGGAGTCTAAAGTTGATCATGAACAGACCACCGAGGAGGCAGTCCCTTCTGCAGTGGAGCAGGAGGCTGAGGCTGAGCATGGAGAGACCACGGAGGAGGCAGAACCTTCTGCAGACCAGCAGGAGGCTGAGGCTGAGCATACTGAGACCACCAAGGAAGCAGAAACTTATGTGGCCAACCAGGGGGCTGAGGCTGAGCATGAGCAGACCAACGAGGAGGAAGAACCTTCTGCATTGCAGCAGGAGGCCCCAGCTCTGCCTCCAGGGCACCCTGTGTCATCTCATCATGTAATGTCATCTCATGATCTAATGGAAAATGAACAGAGTCGTACATAGAGGGTGCTAGAAGCTAAAGCTGAGCATGCAGAGACAACCGAGGAGGCAGAACTTTCTGCGGCCCAGCAGGGGTCTGCGGTTGAGCATGAACAGATCAACGAGGAGGGAGAACATTCTGCAGCCCAACAGGAGACTGAGGCTGAGCATAAACAGACCACCGAAGAGGCAGAACGTTCTGCAGTGGAACAGGAAGCTGAGGCTGAGCATAGAGAAACCACCGAGGAGGCAGAACCTTCTGCAGACCAACAGGAGGCTGAGTCTGAGCATGCAGATACCACCGAGGAGGCAGAACCTTCTGCAGTGCAACATGGGGCTGAGGCTTAGCATGAACAGATCAACGACGAGGCAGAACCTTCTGCACACCAACAGGAGTCTGAGTCTGAGCATGCAGAGACCACCGATGAGACAGACCTTTCTGAGTGGAGCAGGAGGCTGAGGCTGAGCATGCAGAGCCCACCGAGGAGGCAGAATCTTCTGTAGCCCAGCAGGAGGCTGAGGCTGAGCATACTGAGACCACCAAGGAAGCAGAACCTTCTGCGGCCAAGCAGGGGGCTGAGGCTCAGCATGAACAGACCACCGAGGAGGCAGAACCTTCTGAATTGCAGCAGGAGGCCCCAGCTCTGCGTCCAGAGCACCCTACGTCATCTCATCATCTAATGTCATCTCATCATCTAATGTCATCGCATGATCATAATGGAAGATGAACAGATTCGCCCATGGAGGGTGCTAGCGGCTGAGGCTGAGCATGCAGAGACCACCGAGGAGGCAGAACATTCTGCAGAACAACAGGAGGCTGAGGCTGAGCATGCAGAGACCACCGAGGAGGCAGAACATTCTGCAGAACAACAGGAGGCTGAGGCTGAGCATGAATAGACCACCAGTGAGGCAGAACTTTCTGCAGCCCAACAGGAGGCTGAGGCTGAGCATGAACAGATCAACGAGGAGGCAGAACCTTCTGCAGCCCAACAGGAGGCTGAGGCTGAACATGCAGAGACCACCGAAGAGGCAGAACCTTCTGCACTGCAGCAGGACGCTAAGGCTGAGCATGCACAGACCACCGAGGAGGCAGAACATTCTGTAGCCCAGCAGGAGGCTGAGGCTGAGCATGCTGAGACCACAGAGGAAGCAGAACCTTCTGCGGCCCAGCATGGGGCTTAGGCTGAGCATGAACAGATCAACGAGGAGCCAGAACCTTCGGCAGTGCAGCAGGAGGCCACAGCTCTGCCTCCAGGACCCCCTGTGTCATCTCATCATCTAATGTCATCTCATGATCTAATGGAAAATGAACAGAGTCGTACGTAGAGGGTGCTAGAGGCTAAGGCTGAGCATGCAGAGACCACCGAGGAGGCAGAACTTTCTGCGGCCCAGCACGGGGCTGAGGCTGAGCATGAACAGATCAACGAGGAGGCAGAACCTTCCGCAGCCCTACAGGAGTCTGAGGCTGAGCATGTAGAGAGCACCGAGGAGGCAGAACCTTCTGCAGTGCAGCAGGAGGCTGAGGCTGAGCATGCAGAGACCACCGAGGAGGCAGAACCTTCTGCAGTGCAGCAGGAGGCTGAGGCTGAGCATGCAGAGACCACCGAGGAGGCAGAACCTTCTGCAGTGCAGCAGGAGGCTGAGGCTGAGCATGCAGAGACCACCGAGGAGGCAGAACCTTCTGCAGTGCAGCAGGAGGCTGAGGCTGAGCATGCAGAGACCACCGAGGAGGCAGAACCTTCTGCAGTGCAGCAGGAGGCTGAGGCTGAGCATGCAGAGACCACCGAGGAGGCAGAACCTTCTGCAGTGCAGCAGGAGGCTGAGGCTGAGCATGCAGAGACCACCGAGGAGGCAGAACCTTCTGCAGTGCAGCAGGAGGCTGAGGCTGAGCATGCAGAGACCACCGAGGAGGCAGAACCTTCTGCAGTGCAGCAGGAGGCTGAGGCTGAGCATGCAGAGACCACCGAGGAGGCAGAACCTTCTGCAGTGCAGCAGGAGGCTGAGGCTGAGCATGCAGAGACCACCGAGGAGGCAGAACCTTCTGCAGTGCAGCAGGAGGCTGAGGCTGAGCATGCAGAGACCACCGAGGAGGCAGAACCTTCTGCAGTGCAGCAGGAGGCTGAGGCTGAGCATGCAGAGACCACCGAGGAGGCAGAACCTTCTGCAGTGCAGCAGGAGGCTGAGGCTGAGCATGCAGAGACCACCGAGGAGGCAGAACCTTCTGCAGTGCAGCAGGAGGCTGAGGCTGAGCATGCAGAGACCACCGAGGAGGCAGAACCTTCTGCAGTGCAGCAGGAGGCTGAGGCTGAGCATGCAGAGACCACCGAGGAGGCAGAACCTTCTGCAGTGCAGCAGGAGGCTGAGGCTGAGCATGCAGAGACCACCGAGGAGGCAGAACCTTCTGCAGTGCAGCAGGAGGCTGAGGCTGAGCATGCAGAGACCACCGAGGAGGCAGAACCTTCTGCAGTGCAGCAGGAGGCTGAGGCTGAGCATGCAGAGACCACCGAGGAGGCAGAACCTTCTGCAGTGCAGCAGGAGGCTGAGGCTGAGCATGCAGAGACCACCGAGGAGGCAGAACTTTCTGCGGCCCAGCACGGGGCTGAGGCTGAGCATGAACAGACCACCGAGGAGGCAGAACCTTCTGCAGTGCAGCAGGAGGCCCCAGCTCTGCCTCCACAGCCACCTGTGTCATCTCATCATCTAAAGTCATCTCATCATCTAATGTCATTTCATCATCATAATGGAAGATGAACAGATTCGTACATAGAGGGTGCTAGACGCTGAGCCTGAGCATGCAGAGACCACGAGGAGGCAGAACCTTCTGCGGCCCTGCATGCGTCTGAGGCTGAGCATGCAGAGCCCACCGAGGAGGCAGAACCTTCTGTAGCCAAGTAGGAGACTGAGGCTGAGCATACTGAGACCACCAAGGAAGCAGAACCTTCTGCGGCCCAGCACGGGGATGAGACTGAGCATGAACAGACCACCGAGGAGGCAGAACCTTCTGCAGGGCAGCAGGAGGCACCAGCTCTGCCTTCAGAGCCCCCTGTGTCATCTCATCATCTAAAGTCATCTCATCATCTACTGGAATACGAACAAAGTCTTACATAGAGCGTGCTAGAGGCTGAGGCTGAGCATGGAGAGACCACCGAGGATGCAGAACCTAACTTAGCCCAGCAGGAGGCTGAGGCTGGGCATGCTGGGACCACCGAGCAAGCAAAACCTTCTGCGACCCAGCAGGGGGCTGAGGCTGAGCATGAACAGACCTCCGAAGAAGCAAAACGTTCTGCAGTGCCACAGGGGGCTAAGGCTGAGCATGAACAGACCACCAAGGAAGCAGACCCTTCTGCAGTGCAGCAGGAGGCCCCAGCTCTGCCTCCAAAGCCCCTGTGTCCTCTCATCATCTAATGTCATCTCATCATCTAATGGAAGATGAACAGAGTCGTACATGAATGGTGCAAGAGGCTGAGGCTGAGCATGCAGAGAACACTGAGGAGGCAGAACATTCGGCAGTGCAGCAGGAGGCTGAGGCTGAGCATGAACAGACCACCAAGGAAGCAGACCCTTCTGCAGTGCAGCAGGAGGCCCCAGCTCTGCCTCCAGAGCCCCCTGTGTCATCTCATCATCTAATGTCATCTCATCATCTAATGGAAAATGGACAGAGTCGTACATAGAGGGTTCTAGAGGCTAAGGCTGAGCATGCAGAGACCACCGACAAAGCAGAACTTTCTGCGGCCCAGCAGGGGGCTTAGGCTGAGCATGAACAGATCAACGAGGATGCAGAACCTTCTGCAGTGCAGCAGGAGGCCCCAGCTCTGCCTCCAGAGCCCCCTGTGTCATCTCATCATCTAATGCCATCTTATGATCTAATCCAAGATGAACAGAGTCGTACATAGAGGGTACTTCAGGCTAAGGCTGAGCATGCAGAGACCACCAACAAAGCAGAACCTTCTGCGGCCCAGCAGGGGGCTAAGTCTGAGCATGAACAGATCAACGGGGAGGCAGAACCTTCTGCAGCCCAACAGGAGGCTGAGGCTGAGCATGGAGAGACCACCGAGGAGGCAGAACCTTCTGAGTGGAGCAGGAGGCTGAGGCTGAGCATGCAGAACCCACCGAGGAGGCAGAATCTTCTGTAGCCCAGCACGAGGCTGAGGCTGAGCATACTGAGACCACCAAGCAAGCAGAACCTTCTGCGGCCAAGCAGAGTGCTGAGGCTGAGCATGAACAGACCACCGAGGAGGCAGAACCTTCTGCAGTGCAGCAGGAGGCCCCAGCTCTGCCTCCAGAGCCCCCTGTGTCATCTCGTCATCTAATGTCATCTCATCATCTAATGGAAGATGAACAAAGTCATACATAGAAGGTACTACACGCTGAGGCTGAGCACGCAGAGACCACTGAGAAAGCAGAACCTTCTCCGGCCAAGCAGGTGGCCGAGGCTGAGCATGAACAGATCAACGAGGAGGCAGAACCTTCTGCAGTGCAGCAGGAGGCTTAGGCTGAGCATGAACAGACCACCGAACAGGCAAAACGTTCTGCAGTGCAGCAGGAGGCTAAAGCTAAGCATGAACAGACCACCAAGGAGGCAGACCCATCTGCAGCCCTACAGGAATCTGAGGCTGAGCATCAATAGACCGCCAGTGAGGCAGAACTTTCAGCAGCCCGACAGGAGGCTAAGGCTGAGCATGAACTGATCAACGAGGACACCGAACCTTCTGCAGCCCAACAGGAGGCTGAGGCTGAGCATGCAGAGACCACCGAGGAGGCAGAACCTTCTGCAGTGTAGCAGAAGGCTGAGGCTCAGCATGCAGAGACCACCGAGGAGGCAGAACTTTCTATACCCCGGCAGGAGTCTGAGGCTGAGCATGCTAAGACCACCGAGGCAGCAGAACGTTCTGCGGCCCAGCAGGGGGCAGAGGCTGAGCATGAACAAATCAACGAGGAGGCACAACCTTCCGCAGTGCAGCAGGAGGCTGAGGCTGAGCATGAACAGACTACCGAGGTGGCAGCACCTTCTGCAGCCCAGCAGGGGGTTTAGGCTGAGCATGAACAGATCAACGAGGAGGCAGAACCTTCTGCAGTGCAGCAGTAGGCCCCAGCTCTGCCTCCAGGGACCCCTGTGTCATCTCATCATCTAATGTCATCTCATGATCTAATGGAAAATGGACAGAGTCGTACATAGAGGGTTCTAGAGGCTAAGGCTGAGCATGCAGAGACCATCGAGGAGGAAGAATCTTCTGTAGCCCAGCAGGAGGCTGAGGCTGAGCATACTGAGACCACCAAGGAAGCAGAACCTTCTGCGGCAAGGAAAGGGGGCTGAGGCTGAGCATGAACAGACCACCGAGGAGGCAGAACCTTCTGCAGTGCAGCAGTCGGCCCCAGCTCTGCCTCCAGGGACCCCTGTGTCATCTCATCATCTAATGTCATCTCATGATCTAATGGAAAATGGACAGAGTCGTACATAGAGGGTTCTAGAGGCTAAGGCTGAGCATGCAGAGACCACCGAGGAGGCAAAATCTTCTGTAGCCCAGCAGGAGGCTGAGGCTGAGCATGCAGAGACCACCGAGGAGGCAAAATNCATGCAGAGCCCGCCGAGGAAGCAGAACATTCTCCGGCCCAGCAGGGTCCGAGGATGAGCATGAACAGACCACCGAGGAGGCAGAACCTTCTGCATTGCAGCAGGAGGCCCCAGCTCTGCGTCCAGAGCACCCTGCGTCATCTCATCATCTAATGTCATCTCATCATCTAATGGAAGATGAACAAAGTCGTACATAGAGATTGATAGAGGCTGAGGCTGAGCATGCAGAGACCGCCGAGGAAGCAGAACATTCTCCGGCCCAGCAGGGTCCGAGGATGAGCATGAACAGACCACCGAGGAGGCAGAACCTTCTGCATTGCAGCAGGAGGCCCCAGCTCTGCGTCCAGAGCACCCTGCGTCATATCATCATCTAATGTCATCTCGTCATCTAATGTCATCGCATCATCATAATGGAAGATGAACAGACTCGCACATGGAGGGTGCTAGCGGCTGAGGCTGAGCATGCAGAGAACACCGAGGAGGCAGAACATTCTGCAGAACAACAGGAGGCTGAGGCTGAGCATGAATAGACCACCAGTGAGGCAGAACTTTCTGCAGCCCAACAGGAGTGTTAGGCTGAGCATGAACAGATCAATGAGGAGGCAGAACCCTCTGCAGCTCAGCAGGAGGCTGAGGCTGAGCATGCACAGACCACCAAGGAGGCAGAACTTTCTGCAGAACACCAGGAGGCTGAAGCTGAGCATGAATATACCACCAGTGAGGCAGAACATTCTGCAGCCCAACAGGAGGCTGAGGCTGAGCATGAACAGATCAACGAGGAGGCAGAACCTTATGCAGCCCAACAGGAGGCTGAGGCTGAACATGCAGAGACCACCGAAGAGGCAGAACCTTCTGCAGTGCAGCAGGACGCTAAGGCTGAGCATGCAGAGACCTCCGAGGAGGCAGAACATTCTGCGGCCCAGCAGGGGGCTGAGGCTGAGCATGAACAGATCAACAAGGAGGCAGAACCTTCTGCAGTGCATCAGGAGGCTGAGGCTGAGCATGAACAGACCACCAAGGACGCAGAACCTTCTGCAGCCCTACAGGAAGCTAAGGCTGAGCAAGAACAGACCACCAAAGAGGCTGAACGTTCTGCAGTGCAGCAGGAGGCTAAGGCTGAGCATGAACAGACCACGGAGGGGACAGAAACATCTGTAGCCCAACAAGAGGCTGAGGCTGAGCATGCTGAGACCACCGAGAAAGCAGAACGTTCTGTGTCCCAGCAGGGGGCTGAGGCTGAGCATGAACAGATCAATGAGGAGGCCGAAACTTCTGCAGTGCAGCAGGAGGCTGAGGCTGAGCATGAACAGACCACCGAAGAGGCAAAACTTTCTGCAGTGCAGCAGGAGGCTAAGGCTGAGCATGAACAGACCACCAAGGAGGCAGACCCATCTGCAGCCCTACAGGAATCTCAGGCTTAGCATGCACAGACCACCAGTGAGGCAGAACTTTCTGCAGAACAACAGGAGGCTGAAGCTGAGCATGAATAGACCACCAGTAATGCAGAACTTTCTGCAGCCATACAGGAGGCTTAGGCTGAGCATGAACAGATCAACGAGGAGGCAGAACCTTCTGCAGCCCAACAGGAGGCTGAGGCTGAGCATGCAGAGACCACCGAGGAGGCAGAGCCTTCTGCAGTGCAGCAGGAGGCAGAGGCTGAGCATGCTGAGACCACCGAGGAAGCAGAACCTTCTGTGGCCCAGCAGGGGGCTGGGGCTGAGCATGCACAAACCACCAAGGAGGCAGAACTTTCTACAGAACAACAGGAGGCTGAGGCTGAGCATGCAGAGACCACCGAGGAGGCAGAACTTTCTGCAGCCCTACAGGAGGCTGAGGCTGAGCATGAACAGATCAAAGAGGAGGCAGAACCTTCTGCAGCCCAACAGGAGGCTGAGGCTGAGCATGCAGAGACCACCGAGGAGGCAGAACCTTCGGCAGTGCAGCAGGAGGCTGAG
>NW_007737363.1:3573-5534 GCF_000696425.1 Galeopterus variegatus | reverse complement strand
TGTCATCTCATCATCTAATGTCATCTCATCATCTAATGTCATCTCATCATCATAATGGAAGATGAACAGATTCGTACATAGAGGGTGCTAGAGGCTCAGGCTTAGCATGCAGAAACCACCGAGGAGGCAGAACCTTCTGCGGCCCAACAAGAGGCTGAGGCTGAGCATGGAGAGACCACCGAGGAGGCAGAACCTTCTGCGGCCCAACAAGAGGCTGAGGCTGAGCATGGAGAGACCACCGAGGAGGCAGAACCTTCTGTAGCGCAGCAGGAGGCTGAGGCTGAGCATGCTGAGACCACCAAGGAAGAAGAACTTTCTGCAGCCAAGCAGGGGGCTTAGGCTGAGCATGAACAGATCAACGAGTATGCAGAACCTTCTGCAGTGCAGCAGGAGGCTGAGGCTGAGCATGAACAGACCACCGAAGAGGCAGAACATTCTGCAGTGCAGCAGGAGGCCCCAGTTCTGCCTCCAGAGCCCCCTGTGTCATCTCATCATCTAATGCCATCTCATGATCTAATCGAAGATGAACAGAGTTGTACATAGAGGGTACTAGAGGCTAAGGCTGAGCATGCAGAGACCACCGACAAAGCAGAACCTTCTGCGTCCCAGCAGGGGGCTAAGTCTGAGCATGAACAGATCAACGAGGAGGCAGAACCTTCTGCAGCCCAACAGGAGACTGAAGCTGAGCATGAACAGACCACCGAGGAGGCAGTCCCTTCTGCAGTGGAGCAGGAGGCTGAGGCTGAGCATGGAGAGACCACCGAGGAGGCAGAACCTTCTGCAGACAAACAGGAGGCTGAGTTTGAGCATGCAGAGACCACCGAGGAGGCAGAACCTTCTGCAGACAAACAGGAGGCTGAGTTTGAGCATGCAAAGACCACCGAGGAGGCAGAACCTTCTGAGTGGAGCAGGAGGCTGAGGCTGACCACGCAGAACCCACCGAGGAGGCAGAATCTTCTGTAGCACAGCACGAGGCTGAGGCTGAGCATACTGAGACCACCAAGAAAGCAGAACCTTCTGCGGCCAAGCAGAGTGCTGAGAAGAGGCTGAGGCTGAGCATGAAAAGACCACCGAGGAGGCAGAACCTTCTGCAGTGCAGCAGGAGGCCCCAGCTCTGACTCCAGAGCCCCCTGTGTCATCTCATCATCTAATGTCATCTCATCATCTAATGGAAGATGAACAAAGTCGTACATAGAGGGTACTACAGACTGAGGCTGAGCACGCAGAGACCACTGAGGAAGCAGAACCTTCTCCGGCCAAGCAGGGGTCTGAGGCTGAGCATGAACAGACCACCGAGGAGGCAGAACCTTCCGCATTGCAGCAGGAGGCCCCAGCTCTGCCTCCAGAGCCCCCTGTGTCATCTCATCATCTAATGTCATCTCATCATCATAATGGAAGATGAACAGATTCGTACATAGAGGGTGCTAGAGGCTCAGGCTTAGCATGCAGAGACCACCAATTAGGGAGAACCTTCTGCGGCCCAGCAGGGGGCTGAGGCTGAGCATGAACAGATCAATGAGGAGGCTGAAACTTCTGCAGTGCAGCAGGAGGATGAGGCTGAGCATGAACAGACCTCCGAAGAGGCAAAACGTTCTGCAGTGCAGCAGGAGGCTAAGGCTAAGCATGAACAGACCACCAAAGAGGCAGACCCATCTGCAGCCCTACAGGAATCTGAGGCTTAGCATGCGCAGACCACCAGTGAGGCAGAACTTTCTGCAGAACAACAGGAGGCTGAAGCTGAGCATGAATAGACCACCAGTGATGCAGAACTTTCTGCAGCCCTACAGGATGCTGAGGCTGAGCATGAACAGATCAATGAGGAGGCTGAAACTTCTGCAGTGCAGCAGGAGGATGAGGCTGAGCATGAACAGACCTCCGAAGAGGCAAAACGTTCTGCAGTGCAGCAGGAGGCTAAGGCTGAGCATGAACAGACCACCAAGGAGGCAGACCCATCTGCAGCC
>NW_007737363.1:0-3563 GCF_000696425.1 Galeopterus variegatus | reverse complement strand
TGCAGCCCAACAGGAGGCTGAGGCTGAGCATGAACAGATCAACGAGGAGGCAGAACCTTCTGCAGCCCAACAGGAGGCTGAGGCTGAGCATGCAGAGACGACCAAGGAGGCAGAACCTTCTGCAGTGCAGCAGGAGGCAGAGGCTGAGCATTCTGAGACCACCGAGGAAGCAGAACCTTCTGTGGCCCAGCAGGGGGCTGAGGCTGAGCATGCACATACCACCAAGGAGGCAGAACTTTCTACAGAACAACAGGAGGCTGAGGCTGAGCATGAATAGACCACCAGTGAGGCAGAACTTTCTGCAGAACAACAGGAGGCTGAAGCTGAGCATGAATAGACCACCAGTGATGCAGAACTTTCTGCAGTGCAGCAGGAGGCTGAGGCTGAGCATGAACAGATCAACGAGGAGGCAGAACCTTCTGCAGCCCAACAGGAGGCTGCGGCTGACCATGAACGGACCACCGAATAGGCAGAACGTTCTGCAGTGCACCAACACGCTAAGGCTGAGCATGAACATACCAGCGAGGAGGCAGACCCCTCTGAAGCTCTACAGGAAGATGAGGCTGAGCATGAACAGACCACTGAGGAGGCAGAAACTTCTATAGCCCAACAAGAGGCTGAGGCTGAGCATGGAGATACTGCCGAGGATGCAGAACCTAATGTAGCCCAGCAGGAGGTTGAGGCTGAGCATGGTGAGACCACCGAGGAAGCAAAACTTTCTGCAGCCCTACAGGAGGCTGAGGCTGAGCATGAACAGATCAACGAGGAGGCAGAAACTTCTGCAGCCCAACTGGAGGCTGCGGCTGACCATGAACGGACCACCGAATAGGCAGAACGTTCTGCAGTGCACCAAGACGCTAAGGCTGAGCATGAACATACCAGCGAGGAGGCAGACCCCTCTGAAGCTCTACAGGAAGATGAGGCTGAGCATGAACAGACCACTGAGGAGGCAGAAACTTCTATAGCCCAACAAGAGGCTGAGGCTGAGCATGGAGATACTGCCGAGGATGCAGAACCTAATGTAGCCCAGCAGGAGGTTGAGGCTGAGCATGGTGAGACCACCGAGGAAGCAAAACCTTCTGCGGCCCAGCAGGGGGCTGAGGCTGAGCATGAACAGATCAACGAGGAGGCAGACCTTTCTAACGCCCAGCAGGAGGCTGAACCTGAGCAAGAACAGACCACCAAAGAGGGAGAACTTTCTGCAGTGCAGCATGGGGCTAAGGCTGAGCATGAATAGACCACCAAGGAGGCAGAACCTTCTGCAGACCAACAGGAGGCTGAGGCTGAGCATGCAGAGACCACCGAGAAGGCAGAACTTTCTGCAGTCCAACAGGAGGCTGAGGCTGACCATGCAGAGACCACCGAGGAGGCACAACCTTCTGTAGCCCAGCAGGAGGCTGAGGCTGAGCATGCTGAAACCACCAAAGAGGCAGAACGTTCTGCAGTGCAGCAGGAAGCTTAGGCTGGGCTTGCTGAGACCACCGAGGAAGCAAAACCTTCTGCGGCCCAGCAGGGGGCTGAGGCTGAGCATGAATAGACCACAGAAGAGGCAAAACGTTCTGCAGTGCAGCAGGAGTCTGAGGCTGTACATGCAGAGACCACCGAGGACGCAGAACCTTCTGTAGCCCATCAGGAGGCTGAGGCTGAGCATACTGAGATCACCGAAGAGGCAGAACGTTCTGAAGTGCAGCAGGAGGCTTAGGCTGAGCATGAACAATCCACCGAGGAGACAGACCCTTCTGCAGCCCTACAGGAAGCTGAGGCTGATCATGAACAGACCACGGAGTAGGCAGAAACTTCTGTAGCCCAACAGGAGGCTGGGGCTGAGCATGGAGAGACCACCGAGGATGCAGAACCTAATGTAGCCAATCAGGAGGCTGTGGCTGAGCATGCAGAGACCACCGAGGAGGAATAACCTTCTGCAGTGCAGCAGGAGGCCCCCGCTTTGCTTCCAGAGCCCCCTTTGGGTGCCGAACCTCCGGAAGTCCAGCAGGAGCACCCAACCCAGCCTCTAGCATACTCTATGTACGACTCTGCTCATCTTCCATTACGTGATTAGATGACATTTTCAACACTAGATCTCTCTAACAAATTCAGAAGTCATGATTCAACATTGCCTAGTACAACAGTTACACATGTGGATGTGGAGCTCACCGTGACTACTCCAGAGCCTAGTGCAGAGGTTGAACCTTCCCCACTCCAGCAGGAGGGCCCTGCTAAGTCTTCAGTTCCCAGTGAACAGGTTGAATTTTATCCAGTCCAATCCCGTCCTTATTCCCAAACTGCAGATTCCCTTGAAAATATTGAATTTGATGTACCCAGCAAGAGGCCACAGCTCAGAGTCCAGATCCTCTTAAGGAGGTCGGCCTTTCTCCAGTGAAACAGGAGGCCGCTGCTGGGCCACCAGAGCCCTCTAAGGAGGTTGAACCATCCCACCAGGAACATCCAGGTCTGCAACTAGAACCCCCTAAGGAGGCTGAACCTTCTCCAGTCCCCCAGGAGGCTGCACCTCCACCTTCAATGCCACCTAAGGAGGTAGAACCTTCTCCAGCTCAGCAGGAGGCCCCATCTCAACCTGCAGAACTCCCTGAAAATGTAGAAACATCTCCATTCTAACACGAGGCCCTTCCTAAGCCTCCAGGTACCCCAGGGGAGGCAGAACCTTCTCCAGTTCTGCAGGAGGTCCCAGGGCAGGCTGCAGAGCACTCTGTGGTGGTGGAATCCTCCCCGACACAGCAGTTGGCTCCAGCTCAGCCTCCAGAGCCATCTAAGGAAGTTGTAGGGCAACCTCCAATGAATTACGAGATGACGGTTCCAGCACCAAGTCAGGATCAAGCTCCGAATCCAACACCCAGTTGCACCCAGTTCAACCTTTGGAGGTGGAGGTTACCATAACTCCAGAACACAGTGTGGAGGCTGAACATTCTACAGCCCTAAAGAAGACTACAGCGCCTTCTGCAAAGCCCCCCAAGGTAACATATCCACGTCCAGACCAGGTGCAGACTCAGCATCCGAACCCGACTCCAGTCACAGCTCAACCTTTCGATCTGGCACTTACCATAACTGCAGTACCCACTATGGAGGCTGAACATTCTACAGCCNCCCGAGGAGGCAGATCCTTCTGCGGCCCAGCAGGAGGCTGAGGTTGAGCATGAATAGACCTCCGAGGAGGCAGAACTTTCTGCAGTGCAGAAGGAGGCTGCGGCTGAGCATGAATAGACCGGCGAGGAGTCAGAACATTCTGCGGCCCAGCAGGAGGCTGCGGCTGAGCATGAACAGACCACAGAGGACGCAGAACTTTCTGCAGCGCAGCAGGAGTCTGAGGCTGAGCATGAACAGACCACCGAGGAGGCAGAACCTTCTGCAGCCCGACAGTAAGCTGAGGCTGAGCATGAACAGACCATCGAGGAGGCAGAACCTTCTGCAGCCCGACAGAAGGCTGAGGCTGAGCATGAACAGACCACCGAGGAAGAAAAACCTTCTGCGGCCCAGCAGGACGCTGCGGCTGAGCATGAATAGACCACAGAGGAGGCAGAACTTTCTGCAGTTCAGCAGGAGTCTCC
>NW_007737362.1:19300-53876 GCF_000696425.1 Galeopterus variegatus | reverse complement strand
AATGGTTTTCTGGTTTGATCAAGGAAAGGAAAATATCATTTCTGAACGTCAGAGTGACTCATGCACTCATATATTGTAAAATCAATCAAGTATCATCTATTTCAAGGCATCATATTTAGTAAATTGGTGAACCTGCTTTTTATGGGTTCCATTCAATCATCAGAATTGGGAAATCACAGAATTATATATAGAAATAAAAAAAGAAAATAATGGTGAAGTCAATGTATTACTTTGGGCAGGTAATAATTTGTTATTCTGCCAGAGCTATGGTTTACTGAATAAAATAGGTATTAAAATACATCTGATATTGCTAATTTATCCTTACATTTATCAGCATTTTTTGAAGTAATTTTGTATTTGCCTATAGGATTACAATAAATAGCGAAACGATGCTGACTTTTTTGAGGAACTACTCTGCCAGGTGCTCTACTTAGTGATTTAGTAAAAATATTAGTTAAGGCAGTAATTCTCAAAGTGTGTGTTCTGGATGTATCAGCATCACCTGGGAACTAGTAGAAATTCAGATTCTCAGGGCTCATCCTAGATCTACTGATCAGAAACTTTGGAGATGGGACCTAGTAATGTGCACTTTAGTAAGCTTTCCAGGTGATTCTGATACACGCTCAAGTTTGAGAATGACTGAGTTAGTAGTGGGTAATGACTATTTGGTTGTCTCAGGGTAAGGTTACTGTACTACAGCAAAGATATTAAACAAGTTTATTATCTTATTTAAGTCTTGCCACAATTAATGAGAAGGGATCACCCCACCTTTTTAAAGCCAAGAATACTGAAACTTATATAGATGAAATTCACGCAGCTAGGATTCCATTCTAAGCCAACCTGCCTTCAAAGCATGTGGGTTTTTCCCACTTGTCTATGGGACCACCAACTGCAGCATGTTTCCCATTGTCTATACAGAAAAATTTATTTTAAAGTGGTTTACAAAGAGTTTTAGATCTGGAGGATATCAAAATAAAAAACTGGACACACTATTAACCTTCATCTAGAGAACCTGTTTTCCTCATTAATTTGCCGTATGAGCTCATCAAATTACTTAGAATCTCCATTCTCTCATTTGAAATAAGAGAATAATGGTGCATTTCATCATGTGTCTGGTGAGAAAAAAAGGAGATGGTTTCCAGGGCACTTGGAGTTCCTCAGATAGTACTAATCTATTCAGTTGTACTTTACTAAGAACATAACCTAAAGAGTTATGTAAAAATAAAATTTTCTCGATGAGGCATACTTTGAATATACTAGCAGAACCTTAATATAAAATATTACAACCCTTAATTGGAGTAAAAATAACATTTTTGTTATACGAACTATATCCTCCAATACAGTTTGTTTTGCCAAGGAGCAATAGAGGAACTCTGCAGAAAGTATTCTTCATAGAACAATTGTTTCATTGGGAAAAGAAGAGATTGGGAATTACGTATGCACAAAGACAAAGCTATTATTATTTTTGGTCAAGGAATTTTATTGGTAAAGGTGTTTTATAGCTGTCAGTAAACAGCTACAGCTCTTAACATCACTGACTGTATCCAGCATTGAATTTTTCCTAAAAATAGTAGCCTTCATTTTACTGACATAGCTAGCACTAGTATTAATACAGACTTTCTCTTTTACCTTTTGTTACACACACACAAAAATGTAACAATCTTCAAACTAGATACTAAACTATATGTGTAATTTTTTTTCTATCCTAATGTTAGTTCTCAAAGGGACTAATTTCAAACAATTATGTGATTTCTTTATTCAGTTGTATTAAAATCAATTAGATAGATGAAAACCTATGTTGAAGGAAAAAATGCCTAAATATGTTTGTAATTAGAATACGTATTGTTAAAGTGCCACACATCTGTGTTTTAAGGCGTACAGTTTTATGTAGGGATACTTTTTGAGTTTTCAGAAGCATAGAAAGTAAAAATTGGGCTCAGATTTCCTGAAGTTCTCTGATTGAAGCACTTTAGCTTTTAGTGCTTTCAAGAGAAGGTGCTTTCAGAAGGCACAGAGGAGGGAAACATTGGAGGATAGAAACTGCAAATCTGAATGCCTGCTAGGAAGGTAAAGTGTGATGTGGGCTGAGTGAAAGATAATGGAGCATGGTGGGGACTGTGGCAAAGCTGAGAGAGCTTATATACCAACCAAGAGGACTTTGCATCTCAGCTCCAGCTGACATTTGTCTTGTAGAATTCCAGCCCAGTGTTGCTAGATATTTTTTTTCAAGAGGAGCTAGACATGTAAATTTTCATGTGACGTCTCCTAATTTTTAAATGTTAAGGGAAAGGCTTTTAGAACAATGAGATCTCTACCATGCAAACCAAATAAAGCTCATACGTGGGCTAAATTTGGCTCATGTACTGTCCATTTGTACTCTCTGAGAAATAGAGGTGGTGTGTGCGTGTGTGTGTGTGTGTGTGTGTGTATAGACAAGATGGGGCAATAATAGTGATGGGGTTGTGTTTACTGAATTGATTAAATATGTTTGTGCATAACTTTAGGTAACTGGAAATAATATGAGATGGCCTTGAGCCCCACCACGATTTCAGGAAATTCCAACTCAACATTCTCATGGTGATATATTCTCATGGAGTCAAGAAAGAGATAAATTTGGCCATTCTTTATTATTTTGGCTGACTAATTAGGGTCATATTGCTTGCCAGCCCATAACCACAAATAAACCCTCAAAAGCTTAACCAAAGTTTAGTATATTTAAATTGGTTTCCAATTATGTTGGTAATATAAGCAACTGTAGGTGCAACCACAACTTCATTTTTATAATTGAGCTGTCCGATAGACATCCTTAGGGCATGACTTCACCATAAGAAGTGAAAGTAGGGACAAAATGCCCTTTTAATTTTCACTCTGCTGGAAAGCCAGGCATAATTCAGTCGTGGCAGTATTCTGCTACTTGTGGTTGGTGTGGTTCCTTTTGCTCATAAAAATAAAAACCATCTCACATCATCTTTCTTCGATTGTCTCGTAAATGTAAATCAAAGTGGGGAAAAAGCTATAAAGCAAACACAAATACCCACTAGATAGGCTAAGAAATAATGGAATGGAATTATTCCTTAAGGTACTTAAGTACAGTACTTTGCATAACAGACATACCTCTTTTTAGTCTATAGATGGAGTCCTGAAAAGTTACATGTAAATCAATTTTTCAAAACTAAATCATATTTTAAGTGCATTAGATAAGTTTATTATTTAAAGAAATGCTAGTATGAATCCTTTTGGAAAGCAAAAACCATCTTTTTTAAAAGATGAAATCTCAATTCTAATATATCTTTGTGCAAATTCATGGAGCCATTAAGCAATTTGTTTTAACTGTGGTACTTATCTTGTTTACTTCTCCAGCATCTTTTACCTGCAGACCTCAAAAGCCTTTGCGAGTAATGTGTTTAGAGTTTTGCTCTTAGATTTAACTTAGCTTTACATATCCACAAGGTCTTGAATCAAATACAGAAATGCTTGATAAGTTTCAAATCAAATGAATTTACGAGCAGAGAAGGGGCTATGTCTGAGTCAAGGCTCTCAGGGTTGCACATGTAATGCAAGGTTAAGTGGGACTTTTGGCCCTGTAGGTAGAAGAAATACCTTTTCTTCTCATCCTAGGCTCATGGCTGAGGCCCCTATAACAAAAGACAAATTAACAAGAGAAAAAGCACACAAATTTATTTAATGTAAGTTTTATTTGACATAGGAGCCTTCAGAAGGAAGCAAAGACCCAAAGAATCAGGGAAGCCTGTGTATTTTTATGCTAAGTTCGATGAAGTGGGAGTTGTGAAATATGATTAGACAAAAGTGGTATGATCTAATAGCATATATAATGGTAGTGAACTGGGGGGACCTAGCAAGGCCTGTTGGTTCAGATTCTTCTCTGTGTCTCTGGGTCTTCAGAAATAAGGACATCTATTTCCTTCAGCCACCTTTCACGTGAGGGTCTTGTGATTTACTTTAGGAGAAGGTCACAGAAGAATTCCTGCTTCTGTGGTTTTCTCAAATGCCAAGGTGCCATATTTTGGGGTAGTGTGTTCTGAATCACTCAGTACCTTAAGTTCTGAAAAGATGTCTTTAATACTTATTTCACACTATGTAGAAATTAAAAGGTCAGACCAAGAGGTCATGCTCTCCTCTCCGTCTGGGCCCCAGATCTCTCATACACTATTATAGTTCTGTACCATAATAAACAGGGAAGAAACTCAACGCATTGCTCATTATCTACAAAACTTCATATGCAAACAGAGCATGCATAGGTGCAGAGAATAGGATGGTGGGGTGTAGACAAATGGAGCGTTTTCATTTCAGCAGCAAAGAATTTCAAATCTAACATTAGACATCACCATCCTTAAAATGGCCTAACGACTCCACCTCCAGGGAAGTTTGAAAGTACCCTGTGAAGTCTTTCAGCCTCAAGCCATTTATTAGCTGTTTTTATTCTTTCCTCTGCTTGTTTTTTTCTCATTATCCCCTCTCTTTCAGAAGGAAAAAACCCACCCTGTTTATGCAGAGGAATTCAGCATTCTGCTTTGTTGCCTTAACACCTGCTGTGTCCTCAGATCTCACCTTATATCTAAGCGGTTCATCGAGATATTTCACAAAACAAAGAAAATTTCCTCTTTGGAAATTTTGGAATAATAAAACTTTCACCTTCCTGTCACAGGAAACAACAGTATTCCATTCAAATTAACTTAAGTAGAATTAATAAACCCTTAGAAATTATTATTCTATCAGAGAGGACTCTCCTAGAACATAAGGGCAAGCAGAGAGGTTGGCCCTGAAGGGCTGGAAGGAGGAACTGGAACGCAGTCAAGAGCCGAGTAAGTTGTCCTCTCGGTCTTCCTGGCTTTCCTGAGGCCACGTGTCTCTTGTATACTACTTCATACCCACACGTTGTCGTTTCTTTCTCAGTAGAAAGGCTACTCCTATCTCTTCATGTGCATGGCTGCCACATAGCTCTCAAATTCACATAAGCCAGTCCAGACATCGTCTCAGATCTTTGAGCATCTTCAGTTCCCTTCCAAATTCCCTGTAGACAGAATCTGATTGACAGCCTGGATCCTATGCCCATCAGGCATGGGGGACAAAACTTCACATAGTGAAAACAAAGGCTGCTGTGAGCTTACCACTGAGAACGGAGAAGCGACAGTTTTTAAAGAAGAGGATGAGCTGGGTGTATTCTCAAAATAGGAGTCATTTGCAGACTAAAATCCAAAGTAATTACCATGCATTTTACTTTCAGGTATTGTGACAGTGTGACATTGCTATAAAGTATCCAATGAAGTCCAGAGCCTGACTGCATGATGGGGGATGAGGAAGTAAAAGAAGGCACGACAGGAGAAAAGTAGCCATGGCATCTACTGGTAGGCCAAACAAATTCCACTCAAGGAAACAAGTTGAAAATAAGTCCAAGAAGCAATATGGTTTAGGGCAAAAAAAGGAACTGGGGTGCAGACATGACTTAATTGAACTTAAACTTCTGTGTACACCGAGTGTCCTAGGAGATCATTGTCCAAGACGAAACGTACAGTGTCAGAAGAATGAAAGGGAAGAACTAGGTAGAAGCAAAGGCTTAATTAAGGAGGCCTCACAAGGCTCTTTAGCTTTTTTCTATCACTTCTGTGTACAGCTGGAAAAGAAAACAAGCATTGATTGGGGAAAAGAAACTTTTCTTGATAGTATTTAACAATTTAACAAACTAACCAGAGCTATATCATTTCATCTTTTTAAAATCAGGGGATATTCTTCTTTTTTGGATAAATGGAAGCCAGGAGATTGCTTTGTGGACAGATTACATCCCTCCAGTCCAACCTTCTATCAGTAAGCATTAAATTCCTCTTCACAAATGGAATCACAAATCACAGAGCTCTCCTTTTGTTTAATATGTTTCTAGTAATGTTTAAAATTTCCTAACAAAGCACATTTAATTTTATGGCAAATAGACCAATGAACACCAAGAAAATAAAGTAGTCCTCATTTTACTCCAATAGCGTTTCTGCCTGGCCTAATTGAGCTTGAATGCTCTTTGGGCTGAGGTCACATGAAGGCGTTATCATCACCTCATTGTCTGAAGCACCTGGCTATGGAATCTGGAGTGTGAACAATTGCCAAATGACAGTCACTGTAAGCACTGGCCTGCTTGCCTAATTATACAGCTGTCTCGGTGCACTGGGCAATTTTTCTTTCCAAAGTCTCCTCCCCTCTGCCCGGCTTCAAACCACATAGTAAAGAGAAGAATCCACAGCCCTCTGCATTGGGGCTTTTAGAGCAACCACAATGCAATCAAAGTACGGGGCTGCAGGAGTGGCAGCAACCATTTCCAGAGTGTGGTTGGTCCACATGTTGCACTTCGGTTGTCATGTGGGTCAGATGAGGGTGCTGCTCATGGGGCCACATGTGAAAATGGGGATGACTCAGGCTCCATTTCTAGCTCGTTCTGATGTTTCAGTTCCTAATTTTGTCTCCTAGCTGTTTTAAGTTGGCAGAAAGGAGACTGTGAATCTGTAAGGTTCATCACTGAGTTGGGGTGGTGGTATTCACATGAGAAGGTCAAGCCCTAAGCCCTGTGGGAGGTAATTGGGATCAGAGAAGAGCTAGATAATATGGTGAGAGGGCAAAGAAGTATAAGTCAAGGGAAGGAGAATAGTTTTTAGGGATAAAATTAACCTGTGCTGTGAAACTTTATTTTTGGGAACCATTGTAAGCGTCTCGTGATGCTAAATATATAATCAAAGGTCACAATCACCCTACAACTGGGTACAGCACAAAGAGGTCATTACAGATATGGGGTTAAATTTGATCAGAATTCAAAAATAGACAGAGGTTAGTTAACAGACTTTACATTTTCAGGTAACTTCTCTATTTCCATTGAATTATATATTTGTTATAATCCATATATGATGTGGATTCATGGCTGACTGCTGGTGCTCATCTCAGAGATGATGGTAGGAGGACAGAGTGGTGGTAATATTTGCCACCTGATGTTGGCTTTAAAGTAATCCACAGATGACCTGATTTTAAGATCTTGGATTGCATAATCCATATATTCTATTTTTTTTATTTTGTAACTATCCGTTACAATATTACATATAATAGAAGCTTCATAAACACTTGATAACTAGTACATGGCAGTATGTTTTATTAAAGCCATGATGTCAACAGACATACTATTTATATCTAGATAGCTAGCTAGCTAGCTAGATCCACTTATCCAAATATCTACTTAATATAAATTTACTAGGCTTCTCCTTTGTGCTAGAGTCTTTGTTCAGGACTGAGAGGTATTAAATTGTAAGAAATTATTCCAATACTGAAAACTGGGTCTAATAGAATTATGTTTTATGTGTGTGTGTGTGTATATATATATATATATATATATATATATATATAAATAGATGTCAGACAGATCAGAGAGACAGAGAATAGGTGTTTTTTTCTTTTCTTTTGCCTTAAAAACAACAGCAGCAACAAAACTTTTTACAGAATACATTTATCTTCCTTAGAACCACTGTTTTTCATTTCATCTCTAAGAAATTTTAGTGGCTCCAATGTTCCCAACTTCCCTTACAGCTCAATGAAGCCACATTACTAAACTCCAACCAATGAGACATAAGCAGAATTTATTGTGATCTTAGAAAGTGTCCTTTAAAGGAAATGTGTGCACAGTTCCTTGCTTTTTTCTCCATTCTCCTCTCTGGAACACAGATGTGATAGGTGGAGTCCTAGCAGCCATTTTGGATCATGAGTACAAGCACCAAGTCCTAGGGATGGTAGAGCAATGGTATGCAAGTTGCCATCAAATCAGTTCTGGATGCCTAGCTCCTGATGTCATGTGACAGAGCAGTAAATTTTTATCTCATTTAGGTAATCTTGTTTTGAGTTTCTTTAACATGCAACAAAACCTAATCCTAATTGATACTTACTCTGCCAATTTATGCTACCATTAAGTTTTAGATATCCCTCTGTGGAAAAGACCTAGAAAATCTAAAAACTCATGAAGGAAAGTTCATCAGCACTCACGGCTGGGAAATAGAGCTATTCAAATGTCAGATATCCTGAGGAATTCACACTGGATTCAAGGGAGGTCGAAACCAAGGACACCCCAAGGTAGAATATAATCTGTAAGGGAGTTTTGTGACTTTGTGAGAAGCAAGTGGAAGAAATCTTGGGCCTTACTGACAACTTTATAACTTGGAGAGACCCAGGCAGGAGACAGGGAAGGGTTTAGGATGTTGGAGACTGTTTCCCACCAATGTCAGCAGATTTGAGGTCAGAGTTTTGGGTGGTTGGATGACATGGGCAGAAGCCTCCAGAGGCACTGTGGCAGTGGCTCTGGAAAAGTCATTTCCTGAGCCTGAAATGATCTTAATTGATGCAGCAGGGAGTGGCCTAGAGAAATCTGACCTGGAAATTCTCAGATGTGGGCAATAATACCAAAAAGCAAGCTTCTGCAGTGGCAGTGGTTATAAAGGACCAGCTTCCTGAGAGGGCACATTTCTTTACTTACGTGGTAGACAGCTGCTTGCAAGAACCAAGCCTGGGAACTTCAGGGCTTTGGAATCAAATGGTCAACAAAAACAGTGAAGGAATCTTTCCTCGAACAATCAGGGAGATCCTTCCTGCTCCTAGAAGGTAGCTGCCCCACAATTGGTCTAACTCTGGAATAGCAGCTTTATTGAAACTGTAGAAGAAGTCCCTTATGTTTAAATCCCCTACCCCCCAACTCTCCAGGATTTCCAGACCCCATCTCTGTTCCTATTGTCCCAGCTTGTCCTTCAATCTACCAGGTCATTGATTTTGCCCTAAGCCTATCACCTTGAAGTCTGAAAGATGTCTTCTAATCACAAGCCAGGAAGAATCTCCCACCCTGTTTCTGAGGGGAATACCAGCACTGAATAGACTTTTTACTATTTCAAAATGAGAAACTAGGGGGAAAAAAGGATTCTGTGAATAATTCTGAACTGAAATGAGCAATAGTTTAAACTGAAAGAAAACATATTTTGATTGTGTTCCTTTTAGTGTTTCTTTATTATAAATTTAAATTTAAATTTTTATTTTTATCAAAGTTATATATTTAGATCTAATTTTAAAAGTCATCTGAAAGACTTACAGTGCCAGTATTCTTTTCCTCATCACTGATTCTCATTCCTCTAAGGCTATCACTTATAATTCCTATAGCTACTTCCATATTTAATTAACACATTACACTGCTAATGTTTTAAGGTCAGATATTATTGCCTATTATAGAAAATGGGTTCCTGACCCCATGTTATGAACTGAATGTTTGTGTCCCCCCCAAAAAAATTCATATGTTAAAAGCCTAATCCTGAATGTGATGGTAGTAGGAGGTGTGGCCCTTGGGAGGTAATTAGGTCATGAGAGTGGAGCTCTCACAAAAAGGATTAGTGCCCTTGTAAGAAGAGACATGGCAGCTCTCTCTGCCCTTCACTGTCTGAGGATACAGGAAGACGGTCATCTGCAAACCAGAAAGAGGGCCCTCACCAGACACCAGATCTGCTGGCACGTTGATCTTGGACTTCCCAGCCTCCAAAACTGTAAGAAATAAACATGTGTTGTTTAAGCCACCTAGTCTATGGTAATTTGTTATAGCAGCTCAACCTAACTAAGACACACCACATCTTTCATTATAAACATATCAACACTTTATTTTATTTATAATTAGTGTTTACATTATTGTGATTATGTAAATAATGCTCACATTAGCATCATTTCCTTTCTTGTTCAACTTTATGTCTTGGCTGGAGTTAATAATTGCATCCTTTCCGTTTGTTTGCTTAGTGTCTATGTACCTGTAAGTAATTTATTGCTAAGCTCTTCAAATAAAAAGTCAATCTCGATGCATTCAAACAGTTTTGTCATACAGGGTGGCTCCCAGGTCCCTCCCTTCTCCTGCCGCATCTGGACTGGTTTTCTAGGCCTCCTGCACAGTTGTCATTCTGAGCTCTCTTCAGCATTTTTCTAGAATTCCCATAGCCTCTCACTGTGTGGGACCTCCAGTTTCCTGATGTTTGTGTCTTCCTCTTTCATAGTTTATTACTTTGTTTTAATGGAGAACATGTACAAGAGGCTTTCTGCAAAAGTTGGAGAGCAGAAAACATCTTTGAGACCTTGACTGCCTGAAACATTCTTATTTTACTTTGACACTTGGTCAGGGCTCTGGCTGGGAAATCACTGCAGACAGAATTCAGGCCTTGCTCCTTTATCATCTCATTTCTGATGTTGCTACGTCCAATGCCATTTTTATTCTCCATCCTTGCTAAGTGATCTGTTATTTCTCCTCAGAGACCTTTAGTCTCTTTTCTTTATTCCTAGTATTCTACAATTTCAGAGATATTTCTTGTTGCAGGTCTATTTGTTATGCTGGGCACTTGGGCCTTTGTAACCTGGAAACCTATTTCCTTTACATGTGGTAAATTTTATTATATATATATTTTTATAATTTCTTGTTCCTCATTATTTTTAAATTTTCCTGCTTCTGAGTTTATTATTTGGAAAATAGGAGGGAATTGTTAGGCCTGCTGGACCCCTTCTCTGATTGTAAATTTTCCCCTTCTTTTTTTGTTTTTTGTCCTTTTTGAGACCGGCCGCACCGCGCTCAGCCAGTGAGCGCCCCGGCCATCCCTATATAGGATTTGAACCCGCGGCGGGATCACTGCTGCGCTCCCAGCGCCACACTCTCCCGAGTGCGCCCCAGGCTTGGCCCATAAATTTTCCCCTTCTTTTTTTGTTTTTTGTCCTTTTTGAGACCGGCCGCACCGCGCTCAGCCAGTGAGCGCCCCGGCCATCCCTATATAGGATTTGAACCCGCGGCGGGATCACTGCTGCGCTCCCAGCGCCACACTCTCCCGAGTGCGCCCCAGGCTTGGCCCATAAATTTTCCCCTTCTAATTTTCATCTTTTCTTGTGTGTTTGCTTTACTTTCCGCAGATTTCCTTCTTTTATAACATTTTAATTTAATTGTTCTCTGAAAGTTTCTCTTAAAAATAGCAGCATGTTATCATTTCATGATGTAAATTCTTCTCTGATTGCTTGAGACTATTAACACTATTTTTTTACTTAATTTTTGAAAACTTTTTTTTTTTCACTTCATTGTCTTTGTTTCCTCCGAAGGTATCTTGTTTATTTTAGCCAGTCTTTCCTGTTAGAAGTTTTTCTCAAATGTGTAGTAAGCCTTGGCCATTTGTTCATATTTAAAATGAAGATTGAAAATCTTGTCTTCAAGGGCAGGGCCTGTCAGCTGGTGGCCTCTGATTGTTGTGATTTAAAGGTCTTTTAAGGGGGAGCCATTTTTCAGAGAGGAAACCTCTAATCTCCTATGTGGGTGATGGGGGTCTCATGGTTCAATATGTGCTCTTTGCCTGGACCTCCAACCCCATTTTCAGCATGATACCTCACCTTTACCCTCAGGTATGCCAAGGCCCCTGACCTTGGATTCTTACTAGTTTTGTCTCTCCAAGAAGTAAATTTCCTTCAGGAGGGTCCTCAAGGGTAGGCTAGGGTTCTTGGCTAAATAAATGGTGTGTCAGGGGGAAATCCTTAAAATGATTTTCAAATGTTTCTCCTGTTTTTAGCCTTATCTGGCAACTTCCTTTTATAATTATTTAGGATAATCAATTTATAATTTTCCAGGCTTATGTGTCACAAATTATATGTTGGCTCATATTGTTCATTCCTCCAGGCTTAGGACCCAGCTTTTTCAGTATACACACAGGCACACACACACACACACACACACACACACACACGCACACAACTAGGATCATACTATTCATAGACAAAAGCATTTTTAAAAGAATTATTGAAGGAAACAGAAACATAGGTTGTACACTATTTTGTGGTCTTATGAATATTGAAAAAATCTGAGTTCTATAAAATAAAACCTGTAAGATGAGATGATAATATAATAAACAGTTTTGAAATTGGAACTGGTTGGAGAGGCATGCAGAAATTTAAAATGAGTTACAAGAAAAAAATAGAACCTTTAAAAAATAAATGTTTAAGAATGGAGTTTAAAAATGCAATCGGAGTAGAAATAACACCGTGGTAAATCAAATCAGGGTATAGAACATATGTTTGATAAAAATCTCCCAGAACGCAGGGGTAGATGACAAAAAAAAAAAAAAAAAAAAAGGACAACCAAAGCTGAGGTAAGTCACTTGGAGTCTATATTGCTGTGATCCTACTTACAGAGAGAGAGCGTTACTGAAGGGGATGTCAGAATAAATAGAAGGGAAGCAATATTTAAAACAAATTAAATGACACTTGGCTGGGCTAGTGAATAAAGCTCTAGTTTTGCAAACTGAGTAAGTGCAACAGATCCCAGAAAATATTAATAAAAATAACTCAACAAATAGATGTATGCTGATGAAAGTCTTAAAGTTGAAAAGGAAGGACAACTTGACAAGCATCTAGATAGAAAAGACTGGTCATCTACAAAAGAAATAAAATCAAACCAAACAAATCATTCACTTTCAGATTTTCCCCCTGTAATAGGAAAAATCAGAAGACTGAAGTGATTTCCTCAGACTTTCAATGGGAAAAAGAATTGTCACCAGAGATTTCTATACTATAGCTGAGTTTTATTTGCATACAAAAGTAACGTAAACACTATATTGGATATAGAATGATTTCCAAAGCATAAATTATATGTACACTTTCTTTTAAAAATATATGCAAAGTTTTCCTAACTACTAGGAGATGAATATACATGCCCACACCCATGCACTCAAGAATAAGGAAGTAATGAAATACAGAAAGATGAGGGATATCCTTGTAAAAACAGAAATCTTAATTGTAAATTAAGGAAACAATACAATATTGCTCATACTAAATATAATGCATATTTCAAAGTAAGAATGATTATTTGAAATCAAGAAACTAAATACACCTCAAATCCTGAATTATACCACAAAAACTGTTGGGAAGAAGTCAAAGTTCTAATTCTCTCATCTAAGGAATTTATTTCTAACTAAATTCAATAATTAGAAAAAATAAATTGTGCACAATTGAAAATGTAAAGATAAGTGAGAGGTTAATTTCTTACAAATAATTAGAGGGAAGAAAGAGAAACACAACTTGTATAAAATAGAAAACAAATAAAATATCAGGGAAAGATTAAAAAAACAGGAAACATTAAAAAAAAAAAACAAAACAGAAAAAGAAAATTGTAGGGACACATGGGCTTTAATGGAACACTATGCTTATTTCTGTATGGTGCACCCCTCCAGATTTTTAATTCTAGTTGCTAGTTGTCTGTGAGTTATTTCAAAACTGTAAGTTGTAGGTAACCAATAGCAATGTTGAGTAATTCCTGTCTATAAACATGCAAATTCTGTCCTGATCTGGTCAATTAACCCACCTCCAACTTCCCCTCAAAAAATCAGTTTGTTCCCATTTACACAATCATGTCAGTGTTCCTGATCTATAGATGTATCTGTTTGTTTCCATTTACACAATCATGTCAGTGTTCCTGATCTATAGATGTATCTGTTTGTTCCCATTTACACAATCATGTCAGTGTTCCTGATCTATAGATGTATCTGTTCTTCAGATTTTCTTTTCAGCTGGTTATGGCATCTATCTGGCTCCCTCAGAAGTTAAATAAATTCTGTAGAACATGTTCATTTCTATATCTCTATGAGAGTCACGATTGAACATTTTGGGGAATTTTTCTTTTAATAAAACTAATCAGTTCTGATTAGTATAAATGGGTTAAACCCTGAGCAGAAGAAAAATACAGATATTGGACCGAATTAAAACAATGTAACATTTTTTGTTGTATTAAAGGAACTCAAAAAGGTAAAAATATAAAAGGTTGGGCTAAAATATCTTGGGCAAGTTAAGGCACAAAAAACAGGGTTAGCAATTTTAGTGCATGACTGAGTATAATTTATGTCAAGTAATAATAGATAGGACAAAGAACGGCAATGTAAGTATTTGAAATTTCAATCCACAATGAATTCATAATAGGTTCTGAATATGTGATTGAAATAGATAATGCAGAAAATGTCAGAAAAACAAGGAGAAATGATCAGGTCTTAGAGTACTGAGAATCTCTTCTGGGATTCTCCTCTCTACTTGACACATAGAACTGGGTAAATAAATACATAAGTAAAGATCCAAGTAACATAATGGCCAATATTGATTTATTGGTCATATATTGAACTTTACACACAGTAAGAAGGTAAGTGACATAGCTGTGGAAGGTTCTCTCTTGCATAGGTTTGCGGTCTCAGAAAGTTTGATGTAGCCAAAGTAGACCATTAATTTCATTTAAAGAAAAGGATATATACTCACAGACATCCTTATCCTATCCTGAATCTTACTATGTCCTTGACTTTCATCTTTAATTTGCTCAGCTCGCCATTAAAGCTTGCCCAAGTGATTGACAGATTGATAAATAAATCCAAGAAGTGATTCTTTGAGAAAAACAATAAAAAAGTGGACAAACCCCTAGAAAATACAATAAAAATAAAAATAGAGAACAAAGTGACCATATATAAATTCATTTCGTGTTTACTTAAAAGTGAAGAAAAATGATATGCACGACGATTTATGAAAAAGAGCCTATGTTAGAGCACTGTTTATAAGTTGTAAAATTCAAATAATCTACATATTCAAAAATAGGCTATTGTAATATATTGTATTTTATATTTATTTAATCAAATGTTGTGCTGCCATTAAGAAACACAATGTAGAGTAATACTTAATACTTAACTGAAAATGTTCACAGTTTGTTAGAAAATGGAAAAAAAGATCATAAATGAAATGTAAAATCTTACTTTGCGTTTATAAAAAATGTAAATATATGTATTAAATGTATGAGAAATAAATACCAACATGTTAAAAATCTGTTCTTCTCTGGAGAGATTAGAAATTTTTAATTTTTTTCTTTATGCTCAGCTGTATATTCTAGCTTTAAAGTATACAAACATATAGTGAAAAAGGTTAAAATTTTGACATCTGCATTAGGACTGTCTTCTGTTTTCTCCCTGACCCACTCTCCTTTTCATAAGAGTCTGCCCAGGCAGCTCATGAGTGAGTGGGCGAACCCCATGGTGTCCCTGCGTGGGGTGGTGACAGCTGATGGGGCCAGAGGTATAAACCTGCCCCAAGTTGGGCTCCTTACATCCTCTTTCCTGAGAATTTCAGATTGGGATTCAGAATCACAAGTTAGTTAACTGTGAGAACGAGAATCATACAAACAAGCCTGGGGAGCTGCGGTTATCACTTGAGTGTGGTCATTCAGAAGTCATTTATACTACTGAGCAAGCAGGACAATTGATCTGCAAAGAAAATCATCAATAATAACAACCACGAGGGATGGCATTTACCATGCTTGTATGTGACAAGCGTTCTTCTAATCACTCTATATGAATTAACTCATTGATAGGCACATCTAACCTTTAAGGTAGATCCTATCATTATCCTCATTCTGCATGTGGGGAAACCAAGGCACAGAGAGATGACATGTCTTGGAGAACAGTGCAGAGAGCAGAGAGATGAGGGACTGGGTAGTCTCAGAGAGACGGAGCTGGGGAGGGTGTCTCCCTCGTGCCTCAGGGCTTTGCGGGTCCCAGTTCTAGTCCCTTCCTGAGGCCTGACTGCATTTCCTGCCATCTGTTTCCAAGAGATTACTCTGACTCCTTAAGCTAAACTCCCTGTCCTTCATGAGCTTGAGTGGATAACAGTTTCTTGCAGTCTAACAGCACAGGGATGAGAGGGAGAAGATACTGTGGGTGACTGTGTGTAAAGTGTCTGATATTTTTGAATTCCTTTTATGTTATCTTTGAATCCATTCCAACAGAGGGAATAAAATATTGCTGGAATTAATCCTAAACAACCCCATACAATAAGTGGCATCTATCCTCCCAACTCACAAATCATTTTAGAAAGTATTAAAAGTATGCTTATTAAGAAGAAGGTGCTCATTGAAAAACAGCCCTTAAGAAGTTAAGAAAAATCTCTAGGTATTTTCCCTCCTCTCCACAAAATGCATATTTATGTAAATGTTTACACACGATTTCAGGGAGTGTTCACGTGTTTTAGTGTGGCTACCAACTTCTGGATTAGAGGCTATTGATTTTTAAAAAATTGCATTTTTCCTTAGTTCACATATTTGTACAGTTTTGAGTTAGCTTCACCTAACCAGAATGTTGAATATTTTAATAGCTTCTAGTCCAGCCTCTCAATCTCTGGATGGAAGAAATTGGGGGGAGCCAAAAGAACATTGCTGGGAAAGGAATACAGAGACTAGAATTTCAAAAATGACTATTAATGGCAACAAAAATCCTTAAAGTGTTAAAACTGGATAAGAAACTTCCTTCTCCTGAGAGCCAACACTTAAGCTCTTTTCTTCTTTCTTTTTAGGATATCCTGGGATACATAGACTTTTGTTAAAAAAAAAAATAAAAGTTCTCCCTTCTGGAGGTAATTTGTGTTTCTGTGTGGTGTTTAACAAAATTACTGAAAAACTGGTGAGGATTGCTTCGGAGCAATAGGATGTGTTTTTCCCTCTGTGTTTCTTATTTTGGTGTGGTAATGGCTATGGAAAACAGCTGGATGGATATTCTTTCGTAGAAGACTCAAAGAAAATTCAGTGGCCAAATATCCAGATGAAAAGAGAAGTGTTCAGTTAATATCTGGATGTTTTGTCTACATGAGGAAAAAATCTGTTGACGTTTCCAAATATTTGAAAAGATATTTGGGAACATCCAGATGTTTGGCCTTATGCAGCTCAAACATCCAGATGTTTGAGCAAATTTCCCCCTTTTCCACCTGGATGTTTCAACATCAAGTAGACTCAGCCATGATTATAGTAATTACAAAATGTTAACTAGTGTCACAGAAAATTATTTAGGGGAAAAACATGCATACCAAAGTGTGAAGGTTATAGATGATCATAAACATTAATAGTGGGAAAAGGAGGAAGGGATTACAGCACTGACCAGTCAGCCTGAGTCATCACTAATATAAATTGTCAGCAGTAATGTTCTTTTGCAGAGGGTCTAATAATTAGGAATAATAAACATAAACTGGTAGCCGTTATTGATTAAAAGGAAGCCAGTAGCACTTGCAGTGTTTACACAACTTGAAAGATGTGGAAAGGGACATCCTCTGCTTTGAAATGAGATGAAAATTCTAAACTTCATGGAAAGGGGTTGAATGAGAGTTCAGTTTCCTCCTCTTGTTTTATTGGACTCAGTCTAATGTGACCCTGCAGTGTCTCTGATTACAGTGTTCTTAAACTTGTGGGAATCAGCCTAATAAAAATACTGTAAAGAAATGCAGCTCATCGCTCAGCTGTGGGCCGGCTGTGTAGATTACCATGGTGCAGGAGTCAAGATCTGCCTCCAGAAAGCAGGCTCCGTTTTCTACATAGCAGTAACACGGACTTCAATGGAGGCATTAAATGAGAAGATAATGTTTTGATTCTAATTAAAGTTCTAAAATCTGATTTTTAGCCAACTTGTTGTTGATGAAAAACAGCGATGCCATAAATAAAATAGCCACAGATGGACCTGGATATCTGTTATGAACAACCATCAAGAAAATGCTTTTATTTTAATTGATTGATACTGAACAAAAGTAGCATTTAGCTAAAATCTTATTGCTAGTCCTGTTGTAATTATTTTTTTAACCAGCCCACCACTGCATTCCAGGGAAATGTCAAGACATCCTACGGAGGGACCTGGTACAACCTCTGCACCTGATGTGTTTGGCTTTTCATGCCAAGCCTGAAATTGGTCGAGAAATTAATCTCTTTTTACCCTGCAAAAAGCTAGCTTGTTGGGAAGTGGTCTGGGGTTCTTCTTTAAAGTTAACAATCTTCAGAGAACCTGGGTTGGGTTGTATTTAAGAAAAATATGGTCTATCATTATTTGTAAGATGGAAATGACAGTTGCAAAGCCAATGCTGATTTTGCAAGGAGCTTATCCAGAGAATGCAGAAAGAGGAAGACCTTAAACTCTATAAATATTTAATATTTTAATTGCTTTCTGAAGAATTAAACTCTGGTTTAATTTAAGAAAGCATCTCAAAAATTCTTCATATCAGAGCAAAAGTCACCCAAGTATGATCCAATTAAAAGACATACATTTTGTAATATCAGTGATACACCCAGCATTGTTTTTATTATAAATGAAACAGAAAACGTGACTTTGGTTTAGAAAATGCTTTCATGGGGGTGTGGAAGAGGAAATATAATTACTATGCAAATTGTATGGCTCCAAAGGGGAAGTTAGCCATAATTTCTTCCTCTGATGAGAATAATACTTTTCATCTTTACATGCCAACTAACTGGAAAAAAATCTCCTACAAGGGCATGTTCAGAAGAGTGACAGGAGAAATGGAAATGATCAGTGTTAATTAGAGAGACCATGGGCATCATTGGGAATACATATTATAGGGGATAAGAGCATGCTAGCGACAGATGGCGTGAGTGAGAGTCCTGGTTCTGTTTCTTCTAGCTGTCTGACATCATGCAAGATGCATAACCTCTCTGCGTCTCAGTTTCCTCATCTGGAAAATGGGGATGATAATAGTAGTACATAGTGCTAGGTTTGTAGCCAGGATTAAATAAGGGCGCATATGTAAAGCTCTTCAGTCAATGTCTCCTAAGTAAATACCTTTGAACGCAGAGTACATGAACCAAAATGCATTGAATGAAAAGGTACATGAAGTTTGAGATGAGAAAGGGAACTGAATAAGCCATATCCTAAGATGCCGTGATCGGAAATAAAATGAGGCATGTTTTGACATGTAATGACAGTCTAAAAGATTGGGTGGCAGCAAGATGTGCACATGTGTCTGCAGAAAATGTGGTGAGAGGTGGGGGGTTGGGCAAGAGAGATCAATCTCACAGCTTTCAATTAGGATTCTGTGGGAGGGGAAGTAAGCTAGAATTCACAGGGAAGGAACTGGCTGATATTATTATTATTATTATTATTATTATTATTATTATTTTTTTGATGCAGCATTCCAGAAAACATAATCAATGGCACCCGTCCAGTTCCCATTTAGTAACCAAAGAACTAGCTGCAGCTGTTTTTTATGCCTGGTGGTGCCAGTTTGATAGTGTATAATCATATTTGCATAAAGATAAAAAGGAAGGTGTTATAGAACACAGTTAAGCCTATGGTTTCACCATGAATTAAAGGTAATTTCAGACTAATTAGGTATAATTTGTTAAGGAATTCTTCCCAGCAATGATGACTCTGATTTTGTAATTACAGGACAATGCTTACTGTGGCTTTCAAGGCAGGAGAAAGCACACCCGAGGGGGTCGTGTCCCACACTAGGCAGATCTAATGGTGCCACAAAAGACAGGTGTTTTGTCAGATTTCAGCCACACACTTTCACACCTGCAACGCATTAACTATAGCAGCAATGTTAATGAAGACCAGGTGCCTGTTCTCCAACCTAAATGAGGAACTGGCCTGAGATCGGCTGTTTGCTCCCTGACGTCTACCCATGTGTCTCTGACCGCCGTCCTTCTGGTTGAAGGGGAAGATGAGTGGGTGAGTAGGCTTTTGAGTGGTTTTGTCTTGGTCCTTTTGAATTGGAGGTTGGAAGTATTGAAACAGTGCCCTTTGCGTGATGGTAGTGACCTCTTTAGCCACCCATTGAATTCCTGTCAGTTTCCACCCTAAAATAGTGGAAAACATTCTTCTAGCACTAAGTGTCTCCAGGCTTTCTGGGCTGCCACAGCTTTTGTGCAGAGTTCAGCCTCCATGAGTCCTGAAAATAGCTGATCTGTACAGTCTACAAAATGGATTTCTAGAAAGCGCTGTGGTATCAGCTGCTACCAGGGAAAGTTTGTTTGTAGCTCCTTGAGTCTTTTGAAACTTGAAGTTTTGCCATTCCACCCGGAAATGAGTAATGGAGGCCTTGAATGAGCTTTTTCATTTTAATAAAACACAAGGTTTTCATTGTGTGGGCTACAACGTTTTAGTGCTTTCTGTTATAAAATACAAAATCCTTTTCTCCCTCCCTTAAAAAAAGAAAGAAAAACTCTCAGCAGTGAAGCTTTTCACTCTTTTTTTCCTCCTTTCCTTTGTTTCACCACTTTGGGCTGCAGTTGTCTGTTCCTTGAAATTTCCAGCAGTTAAGTGAAAAGTTAATATTGTCTCAAAAAAAAAAAAAAAAAAAAAAAAAGTCACACACTGAAAGTGGGTAAAGAATGAGCAGGTGTAGGTTCTCAGCAGCAGGACTGTAATTATCAGACTCATTGCCACGACTTCTTGCCCATGGCAAAAAGGCCTCCTTTCCCTGGGAGATGGAAAGATGGACAAAATGTTGGACACTGTATTTAAACTCCAGGTCCTAATTAAGTTAGAATGGAATCTCAGACTTTTAGAGTAGCAGATATAAATCTGAGAGTGGTAAGACCTTTCAAATCCAGCATTCTTTAACTCTTAACTTCCCGAAGTCAAACAAACCTTCAGAAACTGAAACTTGCATTGTTGAGATGGCCTGTTAGTAACGTAGGTCCAAGTCTTCCATTCCCTGTCATTTTGCAGTGTTTTTCAAGATATGTTTGCAATGAGCTTGATTCAAGAGGCACCCCCTGAGGTACCAATGTAACTGGGGCTGTCTTCCCAGAAAGACTCTGGATTACCCTTTCCACATTCCCCCACCCACAAGTAAAGCAATTTTATTTTTCAATTTATTTTATTGATTTGGTGTCCATCAAAGATTCAATACGAAGAATGGTTGTAGCTCACAAAGAATGCCCTATCTTTGACAAAGAATGCCTCTCCAAATGATTCTTGTAGAACAGCATTGGCCACATGTGCAGATTTTCCTGATGGCCACCTCTGTGCAAAGGTTCTGAGGCCTTCCAACAGAGCAAGAAATCAAGTCATGTTTTCAGCGCTTACAGCAAGCCTAATGTCTAAAGCAAATGAATCACTTCTCAATTCATGCTACTGAAAATTTGAACTATAGGTACCCACTAGAGAGTTCAGTTTCAACTTAACCATTCCTCAACCTTATCAGAAATCCAGTTGAGCCCATTGATATTTCAGAAATTATCTCAAGCCTTGCCATTCAGTGTGTGGTGTGTGTACTAGCAGCAGTGACATACCTAGCAACTTGTTAGAAATGATGAATCTTAGGCTCCAACTCACATCTACTGAATTAGAACATTTGAAAAGTTCCTCTCTGTTGAGTCAATCCATTGCTCATATGGCTATTTCATTTTGAGTAGCATTGCAATCATGTACTCTTCTGGATCAAAAATTCATAATTTGGGATCATTTGGGGGCCACAAATCTGCCCCAGGTTTATCAACTTACCGCAATTGAATGCAGAATTGAATTTGTGCAAGAGCGTGGCTGTGTGTGTTGTGCTTGCTTCCATAGGTCCATTTTTTGGTGAAGAGGGTTTATAATCTTTCAGCTTTTCAAAAATGTTGAAAACTATTTTAAAAAAAGAACTACTACTTTATATTGGCCAAGTACTACTCTGGGTAGTATGCTGGGTCAGAACTCCAGGCATAAAAATGCTAGCATAAAATTACAATTGAATTGAATTTTCTCAGCTTCTGTTGATTGTAGGTAAAACTAAATTGTTTTTGCATCTTCTGCAAACAGCTGTTCAAGTTTGTCCACTATTTTGTCCAATATCACTTAGAGTTTGAGGGCACTGAAAAAGTTCCCGAAGGACTGTAACACTTCTTTTTGTCAGAAAATGAGCACTATAAAATTACCTGTTTCACCTCCATGCCCCCTAACCTTTTTTTTTTTAAATGTTGTGAGGTTCAGGAAAGCTCAGAACTAAATATGGTACTCAATTACAAAAGTCTGCAAGGGCAAAATTTCTGGAAGAGATCTGTGAAATAGTTAATGAATACTGTACAGAGGGGTAACAAGTAAACTGTGCCAGCAGGACAGAAGGATCATCAGAGATGGAAAAGTAAGAGGAGGGTGTCTAACCCACAGAACTAAGAACTAAACCACACACCTGGGGAGGGCTGGACTCTCTCCCATGAGTATAGTGTCTGGCCATAGCTGATTGGTAAATATCTTTTTCTGAGCAGAAAAATTGATAAAACAAATACTAAATGCCAGCTTCATGGTAATGTGGAATTGTAATTAAGAAAATAATTAGACTTAAGTCGGTCTGTCTGGGGTCCAATTCCAGCTCCACCATTCAGAGCTACACAACCTTTGGCAAATTTCTTATCCTCCCTGGGGGTAACAGTAACACCTAACCCATAGGCTTGTGATAAGGATTAGATTAGTTAATGCATCTAAGTTCTTAACACAGCACTTGGCATATAGTAAGCACTCAATTAATGGTGACTGTTATTAGGTACCTGCCACTTTTCTAGGCCCTGGGGAAATTGGAATATATGAAATATCATCCCAGCCCTGATAGGTTTTCTGTCTTATCGGGCGAAAATAAATTTTGCAATTAATTACTTTAAATTGTGATACAGTCTACAGATGGTGAAGTACAAGGTGCTTGAGAAGACCTGATCAGTGTTGGGAGATCAACAAGGTTTCCCTGAGGAAGTGAGTTTAGGTGAAGGGGAACATGGGATTGGAGAGAGATCCTGCTCTGGGGGAGCGGGGCTGGAGTCCAGCTAGTGATCTGCAAAGGGGAGAGAGCAGCTGGGGAGGTAGCCAGGGCCTGGCTTGTCAGTGTTTTGGGTTTTAATCAAGAGAATGACATGAGCAAGTTTGATTTCTAATATATCACTCTAGCAGGCATGTGGAGAATGGGTTGTAAGTGAAATAAGAGCAAATGTGGAGACATCAGTTAGGAAGCATTTACAATACGATAGGAAAGAATTGATTTTAGCTTTTTGCAGTGTGTTGGCAATAGAAGATAAAATTGGATGAATTGGAGAAATATTTAGAAGGTAAAGTTAGGAGGGGCTGGTGATTGACAGATTTCTGGTTGAATTATATTGTGCTTTTCTTTTTTTCTCCCCTTTTAAGACAATAAGAGAAATTTAGAAGTGACTTTATTTCTAGATTTTTCCTTCGGTCTATAGACAAAGACCCATCTACTCCCACAGGATTTCCTAGCCTCGTATATAACCCTTTAGGTACTCACATAGATCCATATATAATTCATTTTGTGTATATCTTCCCCTTAGAAGACTGTTCCTGTTTGAAAAGGAAATTCATGTATGCTTACAAGACAAAGGCTCTATTCTTTGTTGACAGTTTTAAAAATCTTTTGAAGTTCTTTGAGGTGTCTGGGGTGGGGCTGGATAAATTCTTCCTTTCGCTTTTCTTAGAAGGAATTCAACAAGCAATATATTCTGAAGGCTGTGATATACAATCTTCCTATTTTTTCCTGCCCCTTCTGCACTAAGCAGGTGGTGATGGAGAATACCTAACACTTGTGTACAAAAGTTTTGCTCTTGTTTTCTTTTGGGGATGCAAGGAGCGAAGATCTCCAGTATCTAGAATGTCTAGTTTTTTTGTTTCTACAAAATTTGTGCCTATTTAATCTTTTTTTTTTTTTTATTAATATATATTTTTTTACATTCTATGATGTTGCAGAGCAGCTGGCAAGGAGGGGGAGAGGGGAAAGGGGAAGGAAATGGGGTGGAAAAAGGAGGAGGGGAGAGATTGAGGCCTGTGGCAACCCCCTCATTCCCACAGGGGAGACCAGGGGACTTCCAGAGGTAGCTTGGTCATTGCTGGGCTGGGTGCAGATGTTGGGGGGTGTGGCAGAAGCCCTAGTTCCCCACCACCCCAGCTCAGGACCCCAGGGCCCTTCTTGCTGCAGCTTGGTGGTTGTTGCTGGGCTGGTTGCCCATGCCTGGGGGGCATGGCCGAGGCCCTCGGCCCCCCTGTGCTAATTTAATCTTAATCTGTCCTTCCTCTTCCTCTTCTCATTCTGGAGGGAATGACATTATAACAATTGTTATTTCTTCCCAAAGAAAGAAATTATAGTTACAAGAGGGATTCAAAACAAACTTATCAAGTAGGTAATAAAATACAATGGTAATTATAGATGAATATTAGAGAGACCACCATCATACTAGGTGCCTGCAATCACCTTGAGTATTATTATTCTCAGTTTCCTAGGAATCCAAGGCACTGTATTAGGTTTATATTGGCCTTGATCCTAAAGCAGCACCTGCCTCTTGCCTCTACAGGATTCTTCTGGCGCTGTTCTACCCTATACCCCATAATCCCATGCCTCTGTGTGTTTTATGTAGAACTGTCTATCCTTAAGTTCCCCAGTCTTTCTTCTCCAGAACACTTTCTTCTGCTCTTTAACCCATTCCCATGGATTCTTCTCCTTAAGGTGATGGCCAAGAAATCAGAGAAAGGAATGCATTTATGGGTGTGAATGGCAGACAGTTTGGCACCTTGGAGAGCACAGGAAGGCAAAAATCTTTTCAAGCCCCCATTAAATGTGGTCCTCTTGGTGGCACCCATGGCTCCCATGGCTCAACAATCTGCTGGGGTTTTTTTTCCCCCTTACATAAATAAGGCAAGGACTTTGGGCTTTTTGGGCTTCCTGCCTCTTTCCCAGACCAGGTTTGTGCAGCCCTGATGTCTGAGCTGAGTTCTGCCATCTCTCTAGCAACACTTAATTGTTTTTAATTATCCCTCCACTGAAGCTGAACCATCGCTCATCCAGGTCACACCACGGAACATGGCTCATAAGTTTTACGAGCCACCTTGTGTATCCCATCCATGTGTGCAGCCCCCTTTCCCCTTTTCTGACCATGAACAATCCATCAGCCAGCTATCTCTGTCCCTGACAGGGTCCGAATGCTCAGAGCGGGGACCGGCTGTTCTTGGTGTCACTTCTTCGACTACCATTGGAGTAAGAAGCCTGGAGCTGGGCCTGAGATTTGAATCTTAAATCTTAAGGTTGCATGTCAACTGCACTTTGAAAGACTTGGTTTTTTTTTTTCACCTATGAAGGTCATCCTAGTTGACAAAACTAAAGGGGCTTGGGATTCCCTTTGCCCAATTCTCCTGCTAAGCTGTGAGTTCTCACTCTGAATCTCTAGTGAGATCTCAGGCACCAGGTCTGAGTCCTCATTTGGAACTCAGGAAATACTTGGCAGAATAAATGAAAAGCCCCATAATTATGGGCAGGTTGCATATTGAACATCCTTACTTTTAAGCAGATTATGCAGAAATCTACAAGATCCAAAATGTATTTTCCACCGGCCCTGCTCAGCATCTGAGATGTCCTCGTTCATCTACTCACTTCTCATTCTTTCAGAGTAAAGCTTAGAGAAGTGGATGGAGATTTTCCAGCCGAAGGAGCTCAATGGCTTAATTCTGAGAAGTTTGACTTTTTCTCCTCTGGATTGACCAGAAAGGCATCCAGGAATATTCATCTGCTATCAGAGAAGAATTCTTAGTAAAGACACAACTGATAAATACACCTTACCTCAAATACACTGATGAGATTAGCTAGTTGTCTGTAGTAAGCCCCGATGAGAGCAGTGCTTCCCAGAGAGGAGTTCATGCACAGTAGATGTTAAGCAAGATGGCTTTTAGAGGTGCCTCAATGAATGCCTTTTATTGTTCTAATCTAGTATTTACTTTACATATTGTCTTCTGTTGTCTGCAAGTGGTTTCCATGTAGGAGTGATAAAAAGTTTCTATCATTGCACAGAAGGGTGACTATAGTTAGCCATAATATCTTGTATATTTCAAAATAGCTAGAAGAGAGGATTTTGAATGCTCTCACAACAAAGAAATGATAAATGTTTGACATGATAGGTATGCTAAAATACCCTGATTTGATTATTACACAGTATATATATGTTAAAAAATCACAACTGTGTATTTTTAAATACACAGTTAAAAATGAAACTTTAACAAAGTTTTCATTAAAAATGCATGTACTTAAGTTAATAAAAGTGAGTCATTAGAAGAAAAATATTAAATAAATAATGACTAGTGATCATGGGAAATATTAAGTCATGAAGAACTGTACATAAATGATTGAATTTTGGGAATCGTTGGAGTGGAAGATGGGGGGGATTTGAAAAAGGGCTAGAGGGAGCTGGAGGTGGTAGGTCACCCAGGGGAGGGTGTGAGGTGGGATGAGGAGCAGCCGAGAGGTGTCTAAACCTGCCAGCAGAAGGATGTCTAAGGGGGTCGGCAGGGGGCTGGTGTCTGCACGCATGTTCCCCTCTGGTGGAGGAGCACTGGTTTCAGAGGCAGCCTGGTGTGACCAGAGAGCTCTCCACTCTCCTGAATACCCAGCTCCCCAGAGGATGTGTGAATGTCTACACCAGCCCTGACAGCACAGGGCCCCAGACTTTCTCCAGCTGGCTGTTTCCCCACCCTCTCCTCCACTCCACCATCACTTCCCCCTTTTCATTGCCACCAGTGGTAGAGATTCCTCAAGGCCTTAAGGACTCCAAATAAAATGGCTTTTGACATCAAAATTGCTCTATACTCTGCAGTGAATGTCCTATCTGCTGGAAATAATGCCTGTTCTAATTTGCCCCCTTTGTCCTTCCAAATGTCACTGGAGGAGGGATGGGACTTGGCAGAAGAACATAGTTGGTTTTGACAGCAGTATCCAAAAGCGGAGAATCCCCTGATGTGGGCAAGACAAGCCATGGAGGTGTCTGTCTCTGAGTCCATGTGCATCCGTGGGGGTGTGCGTGAGTGAGTGTAGGCGGGTGAAAGAGCAGGTGCGGGGGTGAGGCATGCTTGTGTAAAGGGTGGAAAAGAATCTTTGCTGGAGTAAAGAGAGGTATGCAACAGGAATCAGACAGCCAATCCCAAGGGAGTGAGGGGAGGGGAGACGGCAGCGATTCCCTTTCAAATCAGTAAATGCAAATTGCAGCGGGAGACTGACCTTTTACTGTAACCAACGTCAGCTGCAAGTTGTAACCTCATGCCATTAATTGTAACCCAGCATACCTCTGGTGGGCTCTCCTATTGGCCCTGGTCTCCCCTCCCTCCCCCCCTACTGCTTCCCTCCTCAGTCCCCACCCCACTGAGGCTCATATTGCAGGCCGAGCTCCCAGATGAAATACTTTTAAAAGTAATGGGTCTTATAAGGCCAGAGTCAATTCTATACATTTGACTTTTTTCCAAAAGTAATTTTCTCATGTTGGAGATTGAGATGGTCTGAAAAGCCCCTCCCTGCCCCCCTTTCTTTTTCTTTCATTTAGAGTCCATAACCAAAAAATTAAAACTTCCATCAACAGAGCCTGGAAGGTAATAAAGCATCCCCCACTTTCCTTTTGGAAAAAGTTTGCAAACATTTGCTGCATGACTGAGAACCTGGAAAAAAATAATTTAAAAGTAGACCTGAATAGGAAACCTAATCCGGAGAATTCTGAGTGCACAGGACAAGAAAGAAACTTGGATAATAAATCTGAGAAAAATCCTGGGCCCTTTTTTCTGTTTCATTGTGAGAGTTTGTAACAAAATCAGTATTCACTCTGTATGAGAATCTTTGGGTTTTAGCTCAATGGAAAGAATGAAAAACTACAAACGGACGTTTTACACAGACAGTGCTGGCTTCATGTGACACGTAGTCACGTAGGGTCTCGTGCTTAGAAGGGCTCTGCACTTGGTTAAATATCTGCCACCATCCTGAAATCTTTACCATTTTAAACAAAGGACCGCACATCTTCACTTTGCACTTTGTGGAGCCCTCCCTGTGCAGAGTAAAGGGCATACATGATTGGTGATGCCAATACAAAACTTTGAAGAGGCTGATGTCTCCTGGGCCAATATTGTTTCTGGAAATAGTTAAAATCTGGAATGAAATGAATATATGCTGAGGCCTGTCTTCCCCTTAAAACCTAAAGTTGCACAACTATCTCAGCCGTTGCATGCTCCTCTGAATAATTAACTTACAGTGCAACCAGATTTTTCATAGTCTGCTTTGTTTACCTTTGTCTAAACCCTCTTAATATTTTCCTGTTTTAGTTCATCAGTTCATTTATTACACAAACGTTTAATATGATCAGGACACTGTTTCAAAATTGCATGGAAATAGCAAAGACTTGCATGGAAATAGCAAAGACTAAAACACAGCCAGGCCCTTAAGAAGGTTTCTCTATGAGGAGTGAAATAAAAAAACATGTGAAAACAAAAACATACCACCAACTTGAAAGAAAAAAATACATTGTGATACAAAAAGCGTTTTAGAAGAGCAGAGAAAGGAAAAATAATTCTGACTGGGAGGATAATGGAGGCAATGAAGAAGATCTTTCATATATTTACAAAAAAGTGTAATTTCAACCTATGAAGAAGAGATTAAAAGATATTCTGGGAGGAAGGAATGACTTAAATAAAGATAACGGAGATGGAAGAACCAATGTCAAGTTCAGGCAACATTGCTGGAGCATAGTGACCAGTGTGAGGCAGAGACAGAAGGGAGGTGATATAGGAATGAGGCTGGGGCTGGGTTGTGTTGCAGGCAGTTCGTTTAGTGACAAGTGCTAATAGAACCGGGGCTAATGGAATAGGAGAAATGCTCGGGTAGGTCTACTAGCTTTATACAGAAACAAAAATGTACCATAGAAACTGCAACTCGAGTCCTGCCAGGTAATTGCAATTATGAGCCAAGAAAGACGGAGCAGAGAATGTGAACATCCTAGTATGAACAGAGCTACGGTGCATTCACTAATAGAGGGGATCGGTCCTCCGTGTGGTCTTACTGGGAAGAGGAGAAGGAAGAACTCATCATTCCTCTCCTGCTGAACACTGAGGTTCAATTTAGGACAGTCCCATAGGTGGACAAACCTTGAGAAACGTCTCTCAACATCTCTGTCATTGGTCAGCTGTTTTTCTGTGTCCCAGAAATATTGTTCCACCTTCCATAGCACCTCCATTTGAATTGTTGTGAAAGGAATATGTAAAAAAATACTAAAATTCTTAGACTTGGAAAAACAACAATGTGCAAACTGTATATATAATGCACTTATTTTGTGTATATAAATGGATCAATGGAGCCATGTATGGATTTATGCTGGTATGAAACATACTGAAATTTTAACAATGATGTTGTCTTTGCATCCTGAAATTATAGGTGATTTTTATTTTGGGTGATTTTTTGGGGGGGTGTATTTTGTTTAATTTTGGAAGTTTATAGAAGAAGAATGCATTTACTACTATGATTAGGTTAAAATCTCCCTTTTTTTGGCATGGGTATACTTAGTATTAAATCTGTCCTCAAAATTAAATATCATTTCAGAAACTGTTTTATGATGTTTCAGTGTCTCCATCCTGAATCTTCAGTGCCATGTGGTGCAGTATGTTGGGATCCAGTTTATTAGGAAGACCGCTAGAAACAATGCTGAGTAATCTGATGTTGCTTGACTCTTGCAGGAATGGACTCAGAATAGATACATTTTCTTCTTTTGTTTTTACATTATGTGTTCTACCTTTAGTTTTACAAAAATAATTCACTGGGTGTACTTTGACAGTGGGATTTCAAGTTGTAAAAATCTCCTTTAAAATTTTGGAGGTGGAATTTACTGTTACCCCAGGATTTCTTGGAACAGAATGAGAAGAGTTCTGTTTTTCTTATGAAACGTATTTAGAGAGATGAATTACTTTTCCATGCTAGGCACTCAAGTAAAAAGTGAGATGCAATATCAGTGATGACGTGACTGCTCATTCGGGGATGTTGCACTTGACCGTTCAGATAATTTCCTGTGTTGTATCTTGAGCCAAAAAGGTATTGAAAGGATCTCACTTCAAAAATGCAATATCTGCTGTGAGAATGTCAACTATTGATAATGTATTCAGCATGCTTATATATTGATTTGAATTTCATCCAAGTTCACATGCTTGATCTTAATACTTTTAATTGTATTATTTTAGTAAGTTGTTTCTGGTTCCTAACTTGTGGTTTCTAGTTGATTAAATATGTTGACAAACATGTAGGTAGTAGACTGAGCCATATGATATTGTGGGAAGTTAAATTTTTTTAAAAACTTCACTTTATCGCTTCTCTTTATATATTCATATATTTGTATATTTTCTGAACTATTCAAGATTAAGTTGGGATATTGTGCCTTCTTACCTCTAAACACCATAGTTTGTTTTTCCTAAGAACAAGAATGTTCTTATGTGACCACAGTAACATTACAAAATCAGAAAATTTAACATTGCCACAACGTCATTATTTAATTCATAGTCCAAATTCATGTTCTCAATTGTCCCAAACATCCTTTATAATGATTTTTTCCTTGCCCAAGATCCAACCTAGGGTCATACTCTATGTTTGTGTCTCTGTAGTCTCCTTTAATTTAGCATGGTTACTCAGCCTCTCTCTGTCTCTCTTGACCCTGTCATTTTTTAAGAGTTCAGGCCAGTTGTTTCATAGAATGACTCTCAGTTTGAGTTTGCCTGATGTTTCCTTATGATTCAATTCAGGCTATGCTTCTTATAAGAAATACCACAGAAGTGATGAGTGATGTTCTGTCTTTCTCAGGTCACCCTATCAGGAGGCACAATATGTCAGTGTGTCCCAACATTGGTGGTGTTAACTTTGATCACTGAATAAAATGGTATCTGCCAAGTTTCTCTGCTCTAAAGTTACCATTTTATCCTTTATAATTACTAAGGAATTTGTGGAGGGATACTTTGAAATCATGTAAAGATCCTGTTCCTCATCAAACTTTCACCCATTGGTTGATGACTTTCTAACCATATCATTCTGTATAGCTTTATTGATTTGCATTGTACTATAAGGAAGAGGTTTTTCTTTCTCCTCCCTGTATTTATTTGTTCATTAATGTATTTATATAAATATGGTATTCAATAAGTTTTGATCTTTCAAGTGGCAATTTTATGTGGTTCAACCTAATAGTTTGTGCCATGCTTTTAGATTGGAGGCATACCATCTGTGTATCTTTATATCCAGTTATATTTGCAGTAGTTTTTTAAAAATATATTTTTCATTGATAAATTTAAAATTATGGTGCTTTCTCCCTCAGCTGGTGACTATGTCAGTCTCAGTCAACAATTTTGCTTATCAAGATAGAAATCTCCACCCATTCTCCTTATCCATACCTTGTCCATAATAATACATTTCACTCAGCCTGTGCTGAAACAGCCCTAGTGTGGGCCCTCAGTTTAGACTATATGTGAGTGTGGATATATAAATATAAACAATATTTTTACTGCTCCTTCAAATATTTTATTTTCCTGATGTCCCTGTTTTTTGGGGCTTTTTGGCAACTGATTGGTACAGGGACCTGTTCTGTTTTAAAAACTTATACTTAAAATCAATAACCAAGATTTTACTGGAGGATAGAAATAATTTGAACATCTCTAGTAACAAATGTAGAATACAAACTTCTCTTTTAGCCAATTTACCTGCACATTTATGGTAGATAGTTGTAGATAGATTTTTTTAAATAGCTCTAAAAAAATTAAGTATTATATATAATTGTTCAGAAGGATTGTTCTCAAATTGAATGAATTCGTTTTAAATTCCATTTATCTTTTGTTTTCATATGTACAATCTAAGTTATTTAAAATTTGAGAAGTACACAAAACACTTTCTGAAGATTCTCAGTATTACCTTTATTCTTACTAACATGGTGGAAATTCTTTTTCTTTTTGGCTTAGCTGGATAATTGCTTGAATTCTATCCAGGACCATTCTGCAGCAGAATTTCAAATTTCAGTTTTCACATTATCTCATTGCCATTCCACTCCATTGATTGCTGATTCGGGTCTGAGGGCCTCTTTCTTTTTGAATGCAACAAATATTCTGAATCCATGAACTCATATGGAGTTGTCAACAACTGTAAAAATGAATGCACCCGTTCCACTGTGAGGATTGGCTTGGTTGTGATGCCTGTTTTTATTGCATCTTAAATGTGTGCACTATCTGCGTAAGTTCATGGGATCTCATGTGAAGGATTCTATGACTGCTTTTAAACCAGCTGTTTCTTGTCTTTCATCTCTTTTTAAAGCCATGGGGAATTGCTTGGAACATCAAATTTATTTCCCAGCAATTCCTGGCATGAGGCAATATTGAAATAGAGCATGCGTTCAGCTTTCCCAGATGAGAGGAATAAAAATGAATAATAAGAACACTTTGATACTTATATGAATTTTTTAAAAATTTTGTTAAAGCATATGTAACATAAAATTTGCCATTTCAACCATTTTTAGGTGTCCAGTTTGGTGGCATTAAGAACATCCACACTGTTCTACAACCACTACCACCATCCACTTCCAGAACTTTTCATCTTCCAAACTGAAACTCTATCCCATTCCCTTCTTTCTCCAACCCCTGGCAACCACCCTTCTACTTCCAGTTGTTTAGGAATTTCTCTACTTTAGGTTCTTCATATAAGTGGGATCATACAATATCTGTCTTTCTGTGACTGGCTTATTTCACTTAGCATAAGCATCAAGATTCACCCATGAGGTAGCATGTGTCAGAATGTTGTTTCTTTTAATTTCTGAATAATATTCCACTGTAGCTATATACCAAATTTTGTTTATCCATTCATTTGTTAATGAAGAGTTGGGAGGTTTCCACCTTTTGGCTATTGTAAATAATATTGCCATAAACGTTAGTGTACAAATATCTGTTAGAATTCCTGCTTTCAGTTCTTTTAGGTATATACTCAGAAATAGAATTGCTGAATCATATGGTAACTTTATGTTCAAATGTTTGAGGATCCGCCACACTGTTTTCTATAAAGCCTGCACCATTTGATAGTCCCACCAGCAGTGTGCAACGGTGTGATTATTCTAATTGTTGTCCTTTCTTCCCTTCCATCTTTCTCTTTCTACTTTTATTAGAACATCAAAAATAAGGATTTAAATTTATTCACTCATATGTTATTTTCATGAGAAAAATATTTGTTGAACATTGTCATTCCTCTTTCATAATAGAATAAAACTTATACACCGGAGATTGCTCTAAGGAGATAGCCTAGATCTAGGTCTTAAAAAAAATGAATTGGTCTCAGTCTTGAAACAGTTATTTTTTATAAAATGATCATATAAACATATGGAATTTACCTTTTTACCTTCTTTCTCTCCTCCTCTCTCTTAGCCATAGCTAAGTACTTACCACTGACTTGAGGAGATTTAGTATATCTGTCACTGAGTTTTGCTAAGAATTATTTTTCAAGATGGTCAGTAAGGTAAGGTGAACCCAGGATTTAGAGAAAACAGTGGACTCTATTCACGTCCACTGTTTATTCTCATGGGTCCAGGCCTTATGAGATTTCAGATAGTGCAGACCCAGAGAGGGGGAGAACAGTTTATAAAGAGCTCTATGAAGACTAGAAGATAGTTTATTTTATAACCTGGATCTTTAAGTGAGAGTTATATGTTCAACCACCTTTCAAAAGCAGGTATCAATAAATTTTAAAATATCAGTCACTCTATATGCTGTATCGATTTGTTCTCTCAAATGATGGGACTTAACTATATAAGGAAAATTCTCTGAAAGTGGGGGCAGAAGGAAGGAGTTCATGATCACCCACTTCTAAAAAACTTATTCCAACTAATCAGAAGTCTTAAATAATCTCAGGATGTTGGACTTGGAGGAAATTTCAGAGACATGTAGTTCAAGTTACTTGCTTAAAAAATGTAGAAATTGAGGCCCACAATAGGACTGTTAGTGAAAAGAGCTCAAACTTAAGGTTTTAGACACTTTGGTCCAATTGTCTTTTCTGCTGAAATATGTAAGTTTAATTCTTAAGAATTCTGGTATCAATTATTTTTATCCTAATAGCATTTAATACATGACACCTGAAAGGTACAGTTCAAGAGAAACTCCAGTGTCTTGCATTTTTAAAGGTGCGAATGAAGAACTCAAATTGAAAAAAATTAGGTTGCACCACCAAATGCAAAAATATATGTAATTTCCTTGAAAATTGTATCAACCGATGAAGTTGTATTGAGAGGAAACTTTTCTTCCGGATCCCTCTAAGTACAAATGGAGTGATAATGACTCTTTGGACTTGTTTTTGGATGAAAATAGCAGTGGGTGCCAGCCTACAGACAGAACCTGGGTCATCAAGTCAGATTTCTAGAAGTTTTTGAGAAAGTTGTCTTGGTATGAAAGAATAGTTTTAGAATGAATGATTGAGGCAATTAAGTTGATGAGGGTTATCAGGTTAAATTGCTGCTTTAAATGTGATCAATTTCAGCAAGCTAGCAATAATGAGCTTTTGCCTGTGGATTGTGTCTTTAATTCTTGCTTATTTGGGGGAAGCATGATAGGCTATTCAATGACTATACTGAATTAGTAATAGCTGGAGCAAGTAGAGAAAGGAAGTGCTTATCTAACCAAACACTTAAAACAAGAATGAGATACGTTATTGAAAATATTGACAGCTTAATTTAAAAGTCTGTTAGTGATTATAATAAAGCTAGCAATTTTCCATTCAAATTCAGCCTCCTCAAGACATAGACATTAGTAATGTTTGCACAGCAATACTAAAAGGAATCACAGAAACCAAGAAAGAATGCCTGGTGTCTCTTACAATACTAGCTTCAAATACTATCTAGATTTGTTCTTAGATCAAAGAGTATTTTGAAGAAAAAGATGTACAGGCATTTCCTGATGCCATAATGTTTATATGATCATTTTATAAAAAA
>NW_007737362.1:13784-16670 GCF_000696425.1 Galeopterus variegatus | reverse complement strand
TTTGCTCAGTTTTCAAACGGAGCAACTTCTATTCACATCCTTCCATATAGACTCCAAAGATAAACAGTATGATGATTATTTGGGGGAAAATAAAGAAAATTTTAATGTCTAAGGAGACATTCGAAATCATACTTAGTGTGAGTTTTCTTGTGGTTCAAGGCATCTCTGATTACAAAACCCTTTCATAGACGGTCTCTCATGGGGGTGTCACAGTTGCTGATATAGATCTTTTATGCACAGGTCTGTGTTTCTCTGAAACAGAACCACTTTTTTCTAATTAATTGGATCTATCATTTGGGAAACCTCTTCCTTATTGAGTGGGATTGATCTCACCCCATGATTTATCTCCATTATCCTAGCAGTATATGAGCCTGAACCATATAAAATGGCTGATATTTAACAAGTTTTGACTATGAAAATGGAGATTTCTCATGTTTAAAGTTAACACCTTCTGATCTCTGATGTAGTTTGTCCAGAGCAGTGCTCCAGATGTGACACAGGACAGTTCAATGTGGCTACTGGCAGTCCAAGTCCTCCCAAAGCATCCAGGTGGTTGTGGCTTCTCAAAGCATGCATCTTTTCATGGTATCCCCACCAGTGTGAGTTGAGGACATGTTTGCTTGCTCGCTTACTTGTTTTTTGTTTATTTATGTCCAGCCAATAGCTGTAGGCCCGTGTGTGCACATATACACACATATTTTCAGGGCAAATGTTAATTCAGTTAGCAATAGGAAACAAAGAAACATCTTTCTAACCACCCTATAATTTGAAAGACACATCTTTTTCACAAATAAGTTGGTACCTAACATGCAGAGCTGTGCTAGTTCCTTTTATTTATCTCCCTGTTTCATAACCAATCCCTTAACTACACAATGACCCAGCCAAAGATTTGAAACTGATGCATCTGAAGAGGACCTTTTATAACTAAGACAGGGCCCATCTACACTCTAGTTCCCATTTGGTGGTGAGGATGTAGAAAGCATGGCAGGTAACGCCTCCATTCAGCAGTATGAGCCACTGCTGTTAGCAGCTGCAGTCCAACAAATAACTCGTCCACTGCATCTCGGGAACGAACTGAGCATGCTGTGCATTTACCCTCCCATTTATTTTGTCTGTTCTCTTCTGTATTACCAGCAAATACGTTGATGTTTTGGCTTTTGTCACTAATGATATTTGGCCACATGTGGATGGCCATTAAGCTACTGGGTGAAGACAAATCTCCAAGTTCCAGCCTTGATTGTAGAGCAGTAGAAGGAAATTTCAGATTATTTGGAAAGCACCATTCAATAGGTTACTGAGCTTTTCCTTATCCATCACCCCTTTTCACGTAACAGAAGCAGCATAGTAAGGTAGAAGAAGACTAGACTTGGAGCCATAAACTCTGCCTTTGGTTCTGTGTTCATGCAGTTAGGTGGGGAAATCTCGGGTGAGCCACTGAACTGTGTTCACTCTCAGTTTCTCGACTTTCTGTGAGGGTTATAAGAGAGTAACAGCAGCTAATGTCAGCTGAGCGCCTCCTGCTTCTATGTTTTAACTCACTGAATCCTCACTCACCCCTATGGGGTAGGTACTCTTATTACCCACTATATGGATGAGGAAACTGGGTGCAGAGAGTGAAGTAACTTGCCCCAAATCACACAGCCAGAAGTGGAGAAACCTTGATTTGAATCCTGCATGTCCAGCGTTGGAGTCAAGAACTTCTTCTCTGAGTTTGGAGAGGCTGTACAACATATGCTACAGGGCATACGACAAATACCAACTCGAGGTAGGGACACTAGCTTGACTGCCAACACTAAGAAAGTGAACACGGTATGCTGCAAGGCATATGACAAATACCAACTCGAGGTAGGGACACTAGCTTGACTGCCAACACTAAGAAAGTGAACACGTCGAGCTCACCTTTAGGCTTCCCTTTGTTGTCTTTTCCCTTGACCACCTATCTGACTTTCTTTAGTGTTTTTCTCCTGTATCAATTTGAAAAATTGAGATGCTTTCCAAAGCAGGTCCAGGCCAGAGAGTGTGCTACTGTCGAACTCTTCGGTTCCTGGAAGAGCTGTTGCAGCTCAGGCGAAGTCTGCTGTCAGCACTGCCCTGCCCTGCTTTTGGTGCACAGTTCTCACATGTTCCTGGTGCCCATTACCAGTGGCCCTGGATACTCCAGCTCCCTCCAGACCTTTTGAGCCACATTTTCTTGGAAAGTTGTTTTCTGATTCTTTCTCTCCAACTCTAAAGACCTACGTGCCTACTTACTTACTTACATAATCTCAGGGCTATGTACTGAGTTCCTCAGTTGGATCCTCTAAAACTGTGGTGGTGGAACTTTTAGGCTCCTTCTCCTAGGCAACTTAAATACACTTGGGAGAAGTCTTTTGGAAAGGTTAGTGGAAAGAACACAAGCTTCGGAAGCAGAATTAGGTTCAGATGCTGTCTCTACCTCTTCCTAGCTCTGTGCCCTGAGACAAATCCTTTAACTTCTCTGACTCTCACTTTGCTTATCTGTTAAATGGGTATAATAATAATAGCAGCTCATACTTACTGAATATTTGTCAGGATGCAGGCACTGGACTAGACACATAGATTATTTCCTTTGTTCATCACAACATCCTATGTCGTAGGTATAATAAACTCATCGCAAAAAAATAACAAAGTTTTGTGATGATGAATATGCTATTTGCCCTGACTTGATGATCATACATTGTATACATGCATTGAAATATTATTCTGTATGCCATAAATATGTGCAATCAATTCATTTTAATTAAAAAATAATTCCTTTAAGTTAAAAAAAATGCTTTATTAGTCAGGAATCTGAGCCTTTGGGAGAAAAAAAAAAAATAGCTAATATCTCACAGCCAGTGAATGTTGGAGCTGGAATTCAAACCCAAG
>NW_007737362.1:10713-13318 GCF_000696425.1 Galeopterus variegatus | reverse complement strand
AAAAAAAAAATAGCTAATATCTCACAGCCAGTGAATGTTGGAGCTGGAATTCAAACCCAAGTCTGTCTGAGTGCAGAGTTTATATTATTGTATTTTACTGAATATCAATTTCTCTCTTTATGTGCGCTAGTAACTTCTTACGGTACTAGTAGAATTTAAATGAAGTAATGTATACAGTGTACCTGGTATTGAGACAAACACATTTTCTTAAGAGATATTAGTTGCCTTTCCTCTACCCCCTTTCCCAGAGGCCCTCCAGTGATGGGAAAATCAGCTTTGCCAGCAAGATAGGGGAGCTATTTTTGGCTGGGTGAGGGGGGCTAGAGGAGAAGAGAAGCAGGAGCTTTTCTACATCTCAAATCAAACCAGGCTGGCAGCTTTCAACTCTGTCTATACATAGGCCTGGCTGGTCTTGCTGGCTATGCCTTTATTTAGAATCCCATGTCACTTCTTGAACTTTGTAACCTGAGAAAGAGTGAACAACTGAAAGAAGAATGAAAAAGATTAATGGGTTAAAATATATTTGCAAAAAATTTCTATAGGAACTGGGACTACTTACCTTAGTGAAGAGAAGACTTGCAGATATAGTTCCTTACCTATGTCAAGGGTTATATTATTGATAATGGCAACATGTTTTTCTCCAAAAGTGAGAGGCTGGACATGCTGACGTCCAAGTCTTTCCTACTTCCTGTGATGGCATCCAGTCTGTTTAGGTGGGAGGCAGTCATCTACACCGTATGTCCCAAGATATAGATCTTTGACCCCTTCATTGACATGGAAAATTTTGTGATTATTTGTTCATATTAAGGCNCAAGTTTGTCAGTCCTTTTATTCAACCACAATTATGTGCCAAGCACTGAGACAGATGCTAGAAGCACAAATATGAATAAGACATAACCCCACCCTTAACAATTGTGTTAAGTAGGGTGGCACTGGATGCTATAATAAAGAAGCTCTGTGTGTGTGTGTGTGTGTAAATAAAATTGTTCAAATGCGAGAGAAGTACATTTACTGCACATGTGTTGGTCTAAGGTAGGTGCTCCTGGTCAGGGAGCAGCTCTTGCATATGAGGTCCTTGAGGATCAAGGCTCCTTCAATTTACTGGGGCCCCAGCTTCAATGACATTCAGCTGGTGGAAGGGGAAGAGAGCATAGAGGAGGCCTACCTTCCTCAAAAAAGTGACTCATCTCACTTGGGCTCACATGCCATTGTGACAACCAGTCACATGGCCATAGCTAACTGCAAGGGAGGCTGGGAAATATACACTACTTGCTTGACCAAGAAGCAATTGAAACAGAGTGCTCATGAACAGGTAGCATTCTCTCCTACTCAAACTTAGAACTGATTTTATGAAAAAAGCTACCAGTGCTCGCATGAAGTTGCCTGCTCTACCATACCAGTTCTGCATGTATAAAAATCTCATAAGCCTTGGGCCAGGGCATTATAAGACAACTTCCCAGCAGATTTAAGTATTATACCTTGCTCTCCATTGCTCTTCCTTTCTCCCTTCTTCTCTCCACCTTGCGTATAACCCTTGGCTCAGGGCCACTCTCTACCCTACATATGCTCTAGGCTAGGAGCCTGCAAACTATGTGTCTATAGACCAAATTCAGCCTGATGCCTGTTTTTGTATGGCCCACTAGTTAAGAATGGTTAAAATGGTTGAAAAGAATCAGAAGAGGAATTGGTTTTATGACATGTTAAGAATTATGTGAAATTCAAATTTTTGTGTCCATAAATAAATTTTTATTGGAACACATTGGTGCTCCTTTACTAATGCATTGGCTATGGTCACTTCTGCCTATAATCAAAGAGTTAAACAGTTGCAACAGAGACTGTATGGCCCATAAAGCCTAAAATATTTACTGCCTTGGCCCTTTGCAGAAAAAGTTGCACTGACACAAGGTCACAAGACAGTGGAGAGCCTCTATTGCAGGACAAATGTATGATAAACAAGCTGTAAGTGTGTTGTAAAGATAGTAGGAGACAAGAAAGCATAAGTTGAGACCAGGTTCTGGATCTCTGATATCAATAACTATGAGAAAGAGAAGACAAGGTGATGATAAAACTTAGAAGAGACTTGCATCATGTCCAAGACAGAAAAGGAAAAGAGGTCAAGAGATGGTGGAGGACTTCAGAGATGAGACCTGGAATCTGGAGCCCACTCCNATAGATCTTTGACCCCTTCATTGACATGGAAAATTTTGTGATTATTTGTTCATATTAAGGCATAGATTTTTCTTTTTGAAAAACGAATATATATTTTGCATTGTATCAGTAAAGGTCATACAATAAACAATATTCAGTCATTTTCTCTTTAGCAGAAGTTAGCTTAACTGCGCTATTCAGCTGAATAAGCTTAGTTTTAGAGAAAATAGAATAAAAGCTTTGTTCCAAGAATATTATTTAGGTAAGACTGGAGGGATTAGTACACTGAGGAAATTAGGCATTTAAGTGGTATCATGAAGGCAGTACACATTTGGAAGGGAAGATAAAAGGAGTTCAACAGAAGATGAGAGAATACAAAGTGGCAATGATGCTTTCCAAGTTTGTCAGTCCTTTTATTCAACCACAATTATGTGCCAAGCACTGAGACAGATGCTAG
>NW_007737362.1:7821-8828 GCF_000696425.1 Galeopterus variegatus | reverse complement strand
ATTGATGTTGTCATTTATTAGTTGTGTAATCATGGGGAAGTTTTTAGAAATCTTATTGAGACTATTTTCTCTTCCGTAAAATGGTAATGATGATGATGATAATACAAAGGGACATACATTCATTTTTTGTTGTGGTCCTATGAGGCATAAATGACATAATATATATAAAGATTTCTAGCACATAGTAGGAGCTCAAACAAATTTTAGTTCTCTTACCCACTCATGGCATTTACTCAAGACAAATTATTTAATGCTTTCGTCTTAAATTTATTATTCCAACTTTCATTGTCTTAGTCCTTTAAATTTTTATAACAGTTAAACAATTATATTCTGCCTCATTCTAAATATACATAAAGCATAAGGGGAGATAGAGGAATAATTGAATAAATATGGACCAAGAAAAAATATAAATTAAAAAAACCCCAGAAAATGTAAACTATGCTATGGGATCCAATATAATTTTTAGAGAAATTTATATATTTAAACGTACATAGATATACATACATATAAACTATGTACTAGTTTTGCATCTGTTCTGAGGTCAAAGGTTCAAACAAGAGTCCTTCATAGTCTTTATCCCACATGATGCCTAGCACAGAAGGCAGCAGCAGTTTCTCAATGGAGATAATTTCTCAGAGATATTGTTAAAAAGCAATTGTTTTAAGATGTCATGTTTGATTATTTTTCACTGATTTCAGCAACTGAACTGATTACAATTTATTTAAGTATAAAATATATTGGAATGTTAGCTATTCAAGATTCACCTCTTCACTTACGGTTGTAGAAATTAGGGCCCACACTGGAATACAAATAGTTTTACTTCTTTCTTTCCAAACTTTGTCTTTAAGTTCTTTACTTTGCCTTATTATACTAGCAAGCACATACAGTACAATGTTGAATAGAAGCAGTTGGAAGAGACTTTCTTGCCTTTTTCTTAATTTTAGAGGAAAATTGTTCGATGTTTTATCATTAGTTATATTAGCTGTTTTTGTAGATGCCCTTTTCAG